>NW_010320694.1:0-1093 GCF_000700745.2 Antrostomus carolinensis
AAGGCAGGTAAGATTATAGAAATGCAAACCTCTTTTTATGAAGTGTGTGATCAAGACATGGTCCTAAGCTTGTCCTTGTGCTTCAGCTTGTGTCTGGCTCTACTTTCCAGGAACTACATAAACATCTCAAAAGACGGATGATGTGTTACTACACTGCACCGATGTAATGCCTAAAAGTGCAGCAGCCCCATTACAGGAACAGTAAGACCTCAAGGAATGGAGAAGAGCATGGCTGGAAGGTTTGTTCTTCTTTGTATTGTTTTTTTTTTTTTTTTCCCTGCCATTTAGGTGTTCACTCCATCTGCAGAGCCCCTTGTGCTAGTCACTACTTTCCAGCTGGAAAAAAGTCCCAAAAGTGCTGTCACAAGCTATATTCACAATGAAACCACCATGGGCCTGGGAAATATTGCAAGGCTTTCTCTGGTACCGGAAGGTAAGAAATATCTAGTCTGGACTGCTGCATTATCCCCCATGTCTGTTTAAAAGAAAACAAAAAAATAAGTTAGTTAAGGAATTATTTTTTAATAAAACTAGAACAAGTAAATAACATCCAAAATCTTCTGCTTTCAAAGACTGGAGGAGTTTCTAGACACGTGATATTGTTTTCCTTTGGTTTGGTATGGGTATGCTATGTCTAATCAGACATGATGCAACTTGACATGCCAGAACAGTGTGACTAAGCACAATACACGGTGCAACAGAAATCCTTACGCATACATTTCTGTCTTCGTCTGATACCAGACTTGCAGTTTTCTGGAAGGTTTGGAAAGTGTGGGAGCTGGTTGGTTTCTTTTTTTTTGTTTTCAGCCTTTCTCAACCCACTGCCCTGTGTACTGAGATGAAAATACATTCTACAAATGTGCACGATAAAAATATTCTGCATGTATTTGAGATTTCAAGACCTCTCTGTAACAAGATAGTGCAAGGCCAAATACTTTCCTTTTTATATTAATATACTTTTAAATCTATTACAGGTGCATATAAATAAGTAAAAAATACCATAGATATTGAATGAGAAACCAGATGGACTTTAAAAAATATTGATTGGCTATAGCTGCATTGTTGTTATGGAGGTCTCTCTCATAGATTGCAG
>NW_010320694.1:1130-5010 GCF_000700745.2 Antrostomus carolinensis
CTCATTCTCTACTGTAAAAATAAGATTTCCAAAACAGACTTGCAACTGAGCACTTAAGATTTACAAGGTTAAAGAAATACAGATTTTATATACCAGTAGGTCACTTAAAAGGCATGATGCTATAACTCAAGAGCGGAACAGCAGAATAAGGTGGGGGGAGCACTTGAGGGTGGTGGGTTTAGAAGTGATACAGAGCTACACAGGCACCACTAAACTGCACAGCTGGCAAAGCACGATGCTGTAGAGCACAAATATTGCCAGTGTGCTTCACCACATTAAGAGCACTTCAAAACATGACAAAAACAGCCAGCTACTCATAGCTTTTAAAAAAACCTTATCCCTATTGCAACTTATCCACCATGGACTAGAATAAGATTCCAGCTCCATCTGGTAGCTGAAATGGGAAGGAAAGCATGATCTTCCCCACCTATTTACTACTTCTTCCTTCCCCCTTCTCTGAGTGTCATTAAAATGAAACTCAATTATTCAGTCAAAGGCTGGTTTTTTGACAATCATTTGGGTCAAGTCAAGAAATTGCCACATGTAGCTATCCTAACTCAATATGAACAAAATTATCAGTATTTTAAGAGCTACAACTTGCACCCTCCTAGCACAAGGTCAGGAGGTGCTGTTGCAACCATACTCAGCACACTCAAGGACTTTGCCTAGGAAGTGACATCCTTCTCAAACCACGTGCATGCTTTTGTTGGAGGCTGCTTCCCATCACCAGGGACTGAGTCTGAGTCTCCCAGAGCCCGGCTGCATCATTGGACAGATCCTGCCTGTTGCACTAGATGAACAAGCGCTGCCTTGGCACGCCATCCTCTCCACCACCAGCGAGAGCAGACACCTCCTAGGAACTAGTCTGAGCACAGGCACTGCTTTCCCTGATACACAGACAACCAGCCCTCTGCAACCTTCTTCAAAATATGTATCCTGGCATAAAATTTTGCAATGCTGTCCCTACCAACACAAATGGATGGAAAAGGAAAGTCTGGGAAACCTTGCTGTATGACACGTCAGCAAGACTGATGTTTCTGAAATAACTAAACACTAAAAAATTTTGTTAAATTTTAAATCATGTTAAACTATGCTCAATAATTATGCCATTAGCAATGCAACAGTAAGCCTCAGCCTTTACCTTAAAACTTTTCTTAATCCTATCTGTCAAAAAAATAATAACAATAAAGTACATATAAATGTAATAAAAACATAATTTGGTACATCTTGTGCAAAAATCCAGAATCCGAACAATTCAAATACTCAGTACCTATACTACAACAGAAAACAAAAAAGCTCACCTCAAACATTCAACACCAATCGTACAAAAGTCAAAAGAGGAAAGAAACAGAAAAGGGAATAATGGTCCCGAAAACCAGGAAGATCTAACTCTACTGTCTATTTTACTGAATCCTCCTTTCCTCTTTCAAAGTCAAAAAATTGATAAGAGATTCACGGTACACATGAATTGAGAACATCAGTATACTTCTGCCACTGTGTTCTGGCATTGAAAGATTGGAACAGGAATCTAAGATACATTAACAAACAAAACTTCTGTTTACTGGCAAAGGCTGCATCCAGAAACACCCTTTTAGCCAAACTAGAAAAGATCAGAAATCTGCTACAGTTATTACATGCACTATCACAAGGCCATGCCTACATCAGATTATTCAAAATGAAAACATTTTCAACAGGTAGGAAGGCTTGCCTGTACCTTGACTCCATCCAATTTAGCAAGAGTCACAACTTATGATTATGATCAAAGTCCTTTTGGTGAATCAATTATATTGTCCACTCTCTCACTTACTAATTGTACTCCAGAGTATAAAACCATGATTTACAAAAGAAATTAAGGATTAACTTCTCAGGGAAGCCAGTCCTTGATAATTTTCATTGATGTCATTTGAAGTGATTGGTGCTGGGAAAAGGAAGAGCCCTACCAATCTCATCCAGTTGTCAGTGAAATCAGCAGCAAATTAATTATGTATAAACTAGAGCTTCAAGTTCAAATGACATTTTTATACCCACGTCTCCTTAAAAGACACAAGAGTTCAGCTCCTAAAGTATGAAAACATCCAACCCATTATTTAAAATTAGAAGTCATCTGAAGACCAGTTTAAAGACTTTTTGATCTTGGTTCTGCATTACAAAGGGCACCTGATTTACCTTAGCTACTCTCTGAACACCTTGCCATTGTCTTCTCTGTTGCCCTCCTACTTAACTTCCTGTCTCAACTAAACAGAGAATCTCTTTGGTTTCTGTTCATGTAGAGTATTTCTATAATACAATTGCTGCACGTTCTCCTTTTAGTGAACTGTTTTGACTCTCACAATAATTTTATTGCTGTGAGATAAACAGTGATTAACACATGCTCAAAGTTTGTTCTACATCAAATTGTGCCAGTGTAATTCTCCACAGTGAAAGAAAATATGATAGTGTCCAAGCAGATTCCTCCTAGCGCTCGTAACCACCACAAACATAATTGTTCTTATCAGTTTCTCTTTTATCATGAAAGATCAGGCCAGTTTTTGGACATAAAAGTTATAGACAGAGTATGCTTTTAAAATTTTTCTAAAAAGAAAAAAAAATGTTTCACTGGATAAGTGTTAGTGTTACTCAGTCTTTAGCTTGAAAACACACATTTCACCTTGGAAAAACACGTTAGTTCATTTTGCTAACTCAAGTGTGCACAAATATGATTCTCAGAACGAAAGCTCTCTACACAAAAGGTGAGAGCTGAGCCTGAGCTTGGTCTCCAAATAGAGCTGGTTTTGCTCTCTAGAAAATGGTGGGACTCTTGGGCTGAAACAGATACTTGGGAACTGCTGACCAGGCAGCTTAACTCCTTCCAACAACCTGAGGTTTTGGTTTGTAAAAGCAGTTAAAACTTACAGTATTTACACTAGGAAGTGAATCAACAAGATTCAGAACACCCGCTGCCACTTGACATGAGATGCAAAACTACTTTTATACAGTATTTACTATTCTGTACTATTCTTATTGATTATGGCAACACAGAGTAAGAGCTTTATGAAGTGGAATTGAATTTGCCTTACAATACACTGAATACTGATCATATTGTGTAAATGCTACTGCACTGTGCCATTTCCTATGGGATGAAGACAAACTCTTTTAATCTTGTAAGGGGTAATAAAGTTTATCAGGCTGAGAAGTCTGAACGCTTTGTGTCTATTCCTGTTTGCTGCAGTGTGCATTCACACTCTTGCCTGGCAGCCAATTAACACATGGGTCCTTGGGAAAGAACTTCCCTCTGCAAAAATTGTCATAAATCTCTAGTCTCTTTAATATACTTCAGCATGAAAAATATTTTAAGGTTAATGTTAAATAACTTTATTAACTATTTTTACAGCTTTTATGTTGTTTTCCATCTGACCATATTGCTACAGTGGCTGCACATTATGGAGTGCTCCCATCAGCAAGGGTTGGTGTGCACAGCAAGGGCAAGCCTTTGTTTAAACTCAGTGCACTAAGACTTTATATTAAAGGCACCTTCGTGGAGAGGCGCTCCTTAGAGTTACACAGACTCTTCAGTGAACATGTCGGGGCAAAAAAATAGCATATATGCTTTGGTCCAAGTGTCTGAGGCTCTGGGGTACTCCCCTCTTTATTAGTGTATGAAGCCAGGTAAGAAACACAAAATTTAAACGCACACAAACTTTCTGGCAACCAGCTACTTGGTCCAGCTTTGCTTGTTTAATCGCATTATCTTCATTTGCAGACTGAGATCATTAAGACAGAGAAAACATAACATTTCCTCAAGAATCTTCAGAAATCGTATCATGTATAAGAGTTTAGGTAATCTGGGAACAGATTTACAGGCAAGATATTTGTATTGTGTTTGTGTGGCCAGGTTTTGGTA
>NW_010320695.1:0-5523 GCF_000700745.2 Antrostomus carolinensis
GGAGAGCCCGCGGCACAGCGCGGCACAGCGCAGCAGCTCTCAGGTAAAGGGTTAATAACTTCTATAATTCATCCGTTTTACCAAACAGTTGTGAGTTTTCCATGTTTAAAGTGCTACCACGTTTTATTTTAAGCAAAACAGCTAGGAGGATGGAAGTCTTTGTACCTCTGGGTTTGCTTGTCTTGTGAAACAAGAAAATAATTCCCTTTCCAGCTCAATCATTGTTGCTTTCCGAAATGAAGTAGTTGAGTGAAGTATTTCATAATCTTGAGGTACTGGTATAAAACATGAGACACTGTTATGCCACTTGCAGCTCTAGATAATGAGGGAAAGGGATTACACTTCATGCTGTCCCCTACTTATATTTCATGCAAGCTTTGAAAATAAATAAAAACATGAATGTTGTTGGCTTTAGTAACAGGGTGGAAAAAGGCCGAAACTTAAGGGGCAATATGGGATATGGTATTTTAAATGATACCAAATTTCACTTCAAGGTTAGATTAATCTCTTCCACTGGACTGCACTTACACAGGAGTGTAGAGGGAGCTTTTAAATAAGTCTACCTGTGACACAACATGAACACCTGTGCTTAAAAAAAAATGTCTTAAGAGAACAACAAAAGAAATATTAAGGTTTAACACAGGATGTGGCTAAATGTGAGTATGGATTCATTCATACAACTGTTTTTTCCAAGTAGAAAGATGTTTCTAAAGATACACATTCTTAATAGAAAAACATACATAGTAAATTCTTGTTCTTATTCTAGATCAGGTGCGTGACATTAATGGTAAGATGTAGAATTCTTTTGATCCAACTCCCATAAATTTCCATCTGATCTCAGTTTGGCACAAGTGCTGTGAATCCCTGCCATTTGGGTTCATTCACATTCAGCACGATTTTACCATCCCTAACAAAAATGCAACATACAAGTACTCTGAAAGAAAATACTGTCTAGCAGTTTGCATAAAATTTCTTTTGATTCCATAGCAACACCATATTATAACAACATCGTGCATGGGATACAACCTTCTATTTACCCTAAATTAATTTTCAGATTGAAATGGTATCTTGTACTACACATGTTTTCAGTGATAGAGTTTGTCCTATGAATGTATTTAATAACTAAGCATATGGTCCAGCTTCCATAGGAGCCCAGTCCTCTTCAGAACAGACTGTCACATTGTGCATATGCATGAGGAAAAGCTTTTCAACATGTAAGACTACTGCTGAAAAGATTATGAGTTTCCTTCCATTAACCTACACTGATGAGAATAATACTGCCCATGTAATTTCAGTTATATGCTCTTAATGACACTGAAGCTGCCTCTGAATATTTAGTGTATAATCAAATACAGTAATACTGAATACAAGCACTTCTTTGAATTTCTCTGTATTTAGAGGAGTGTTGCAGCCACGTATAAACAAGCAGAATCATAGTATGACCTAATGCACACACAATTTGCCAGAATAATATGCTCTGTGGTTCCAGCATAAACACGGTTTGTATTTTTGAACTATGAACTTAAATGACAATATACTTAGATTTCTCTGCTGTCTCTAAAAGGTCAAGACATTTTGACTTTGAAGAAAAGATGCTTGCATGATAAAACATGTTAATATGTATTTTATTTTGGGGGATTAGTGACTTTAACTGGAATGCTATGAGGCTGTTTTTCTTGTTGTACAGCTCTGAACTAGAGACGACATTCAATATTGTGAGAAATCATAACAAAGAACTGACTCCATGTATGTTTTTAAATGTATAGTATGTATATATGTATTTTTTGGTATACCTGTTTTTATTGTTTTCTTGTTAAACATAACTGCTTGCTGTTCAAAATATCTTTCCACAAGAGTGGGTATTTTATATATATATATAATATATATATATTTATTAGCACTCACCAGCATAGCTGGAATAAATTCAGGATGCATTGCAGAACCATGAACCCAATTCTTGAATCTATTCTTAATTTATCACAAGTGAGTCAGATACCATGTTGTGTTTTAGAAATGAACTGGTGTTAGATGCAACAGCTGTGTGTATCAGCATCACAAGATTTGATTCCTTTATCTTTTTGCCTTATCTCTTTTTTTTTTTTTTTTTTGCAACACTTTTCTTCATAGCTTCATTGGCATTTGGGGAAATCACCTACAGATACTGCCACAACAGAATCTGTTAAATTATGGGTTATTAAGTAGCATTGCTCTCCCTGAGAAGTTCAGTGACTCAGTGTTCAAGGTTAATGATTCCTCTTTTATAACCAAATCATATTCTCTCCCTCTTTGCCCTTAAACTTCTGGAAGGCAGATTATTCCAAACAGATTCAATGGGTTGATATGGCAGGATGTGGAATCTATGTATGTTTGATGGCTTGTATTTCTAATGTTAAGCATATAGCTGCACCACTACTTTCAATAAATCTTTCCAGAACAACATAGAGGCATGGTGCTATTCCTTAGTAATTCTGAAGATTGTGCTATTTTTGCTAGTAAGCATCAATGTGTTTAGAATAAGAGAGATGGTGTAGTTCTACAATGCAGCCGATTGGCTAGTAACTCAATTCTTAATTTTAGGCTTATTATCTTGATATTAAAAATATATTACAATAAAGGTTTAATGATGAAATCCAAGAAGATACCACGGTGTCTTAATATGAAAGCTCCCTGTATAGTAAGCCCAGTACTAGAAATAGGTAACGTCTCCCAGAGCTCCTGAAGTTTCTTCATTTGGTCAGTCTGACAGTAAAAACTGAGAGACGATACCTTTCAGAAATGCACTGCTGCACATAAGGACATAACATATGAGCGGTTGTATCAAAAGTCTGTCTGTCCTAAGATTCTGTCTCCAGAGTTGTCTGAATGTTAGAAAGTTTGGAGAAAGAGAACTAAGGCAACCATACAGTGGTACTTCTCTGCTATGCTCTTACCTTCACTGGAACCATGTCAGGCACTTCTGCTTAAATAATCCATTATGAATTTGTTTTCCATGTTTATCAAATTTATTTTGAACTGGGTAAGCTTTTGACATCCACAGTATTCTATGACAGTGAATTAGACAGTTAAAGTATGCTGTATACTTTTTTTTAATTATATGAACTTATTTTAAGTTAAAAACCTTGTCTCCTACCTCCCAAAAGAAGAAGACCTGTAGGCTATTCTGCATGACCTATTAAAGAGGAGACATCTTAAAACAACAGTGTAGGCCAGAAAGACAGCAAAAAGGTCTCTAAATTACTGTCTTGGAATCCAGTGGCTATACCTTGAAAATGAGCACTGCTCATGATTTTTAAAGACTACATAGCAACTTACATCCTCAGGAACAGATTCTTAGCTCTGGATTGACCGCAGACATTAAGTGCTCCTAAGTAATTTAAGCTGTGGGGCAGAACTTGAGACATCGTTTTGTATAGTTATTAAACACAGCTGACATTGTTCATCACACATTTTTTCTGTGTTTTGAGCAACAAAGTTCTAATTATGCGTTGTTCAATGAATGTAGGTACCTAACTCCAGATTTTGCAGATGAAAGCCAAAAATTTAGACATTTAAAAAATGTAGACATAGGCAAATGAATAATTTTGTAGCTGCTTCATCACTGCAGTGATGTGATCACTCAGTTCAACAATCCAATGCTACTAAGTTACTCAATTCAAATATGGCACAAATCAGTAAAGTCAAAATAATTACTTCAATTATATTGCTTCAATTATGCTGCCAGCAAGTACAACTTTTTTCCACATTGTTATATTGTGCATGCTGTAGCAACCTTGGAAATATATCTATAAATAGGGTAATAGATAGGAACGATGAAAATAAGATAATATTTCTATAGCATTCCTACTTCAAAAGTCTTTTGCTACTTATTTACAATAGCCCATCGGTGAGCATTTAATGCCTTTGTGTATTTCATTTCCCTTCCTTGTTTTTCCTATCACTAACCTTATGATACTGGTATGGTATTCATGCACTGAATGAATAGTGAATCATTAGTTTAGTTACTGACTTACACATGATAAAATTTGTACTGGTTTTTCTCTGACATCATTATGAGGTCATTTTTTTTTTTTACAATGCTGGTTGTCTATTGCAGTGGAAATCTAGAAATTGTAATCAATACAAAATTGCTGCTTCTTAGTCTTGATGACTGACTCAAACCTTATAAAAGAACAAAAGACCCTGGCAAAAAGTAAAGACAGGATTTTTATACCTGAATTGGTTAAAAAACCCAAAATAATTAAATAAAAACCTACAGGCACTAGATTCAAAACCCAGGAACTGCAGACCTTAATTTACATTCAGAACATGAGCTATCATGTTAAGTGGGGAAAAAGATAATTCTGTAAGGAAAACATATGTATTGAATACTATGTTATATGTTCTAGCATTTAGAGAATGCTTTATATTTTCATACTCTTTTTTTCCATTCCCATTTTTATGTATTTATCCACATTGTTGGTCTGTTTAAACAACTATTAACTGTTGGTATGTGTTTGAACTATATGCACCACTGTTTTATGCAGATAATAAACTGCTCTAGAAAAGCATATTAATTACTAGAGAGAAATTTAGTAATCTTTTGTCTGACATAATTAAATCTAGCTAGCAGTATGCATTTAATGAATAAATTATTCTTAGCTCAAAACTTGCTTGCTCTATAGTCTAACAAACAAGGAATCTGAGTAACATGAATGACTTGAAGTGGCTCCCGTAGTCTAAAAGGTCTGTAAGCAGACTTTGTTAGATTTAGTAGTAGCTGTTACAGACACTTTTACCTTCAGGTTTTTGCCAAAGCTGTTACTGAAGTGTACCACCCCTGCTGTGGAATGGGGCAGAACTGAACATGACCTGGTTGCTCTTGGACCACACACATGGCCTAGCATATTAAATTCAACACCTCTAATTTCTGTTCAAGCTAGTATGCCAGATTGTGAACGTTAGTAGTTAAGGAGCGAGCCTGCATCCTCTTTTTGTCACCTTTAGTAGTAACCTCTTGCTCTGGGAAGGCAGGCAGCAGAAGCAATAATCTCTTTGGCCCAGCATATTAGCTTGGTGTATTACTAAACATCCAGCAAACAACATGCCTGCTACTGAAAATCTGAGTTTCACTTATCTGTCCTTTTTTCAGTGTAAGACTAGATTTCTGAGTGATTTCAAAAGAAAAAAAGCCAGCAGCAGCTTAACGTAATAGAGCATGCATGTGTCATCTATTACCTGGTATTTCCCACAAATTGATGAAAACACGATTTTTTACTTGCTAATTAAAATTCAGTAGCCTGCACATCATTCAGTAAATTGTTTGAGACCAAACCACACATTACAGAAATCTACTCTTGTTATCCATAAGTGAGTTAAAAATTATGAATATTTAAAATTGAATGCAACCTATTCAATACATATCCATACTCTGGCACTAAGTATCCTAGAACTGCAAGGCTCATGCTACTACAAGCAACTCTTTAAAAATACTGACTCTGCTTTCTCATGGAGATGTTGTAATAATAATAATAATAATAATAATAA
>NW_010320696.1:0-939 GCF_000700745.2 Antrostomus carolinensis
GGTGGTCCGGCCCCTCTGGCACAGGCTGACCGCAGGGTCAGGCTCAGCTTTAGGCTTGGGTTTATGTTTGGGGTTAGGTTTGGGTTTAGGGTCAGCGCTGGCATGGGTTGAAGTTCAGGTCTGCACTGGCACAGACAGAGGAGTTCGTGCCTGTTCCCTCCAGCACCGGTTCGGAGTGAGGTACTGGTTGAGGTCCCCCTGCACCAGCAGCTCTGGCGCAGCCCGGATGTGTCCTGGCAGGATGGTGGGACAGCAGCCTGGGGGTTGTAACTTCAACAGTGTGGTGGGAGTCAGCGCCCCACAGGCTGAGCCTGCCCAGTGCCCTCGACACCCACACATGGCCCCACAGGCACCTGCACGTACAGACTGACCCATCCAACACAGCCACCACGCACGCAGGTGAACTACCCCGGAGCCCGCACTGCCCTACCCGCACTGCCACCTAATACGGCCCCTGCACACACACCATCCTTAGACACACACCATCCTTACACACACCATCCTTACACACACCATCCTTACACACACACCGTCCTTACACACACACCATCCTTACACACACCATCCCCTCACACACACTCCATCCTTACACACACACCATCCTTACACACACTGTCCTTACACATACACCGTCCTTACACACACACCGTCCTTACACGCACGCACACTGCCCCTACACGCACCCCAATACACACAGTCACCCATCCACGCTGCCCCACTGCACCTCCTGCTCTCGTTCCCTCAGCACAAACCAAACCAGTGAACCCCAAAGTGTGTGCCCTCTTCACCCCCTGCCCCCCAAACCGCACTCACATCCCTTTGCAGACAGACCCCTGAGCTCCCCTGCCCCAGCCCTCTCTCCTGTGCACATGCTGTGCTGGTCCCAGTGCTGTGAGGGGACTGGGTGACTCTGACTCCCGGGAAGGGCAAGAGCCATGG
>NW_010320696.1:970-2458 GCF_000700745.2 Antrostomus carolinensis
CAGCGCTGGGCACTGGTGCAAGCACTGGCCTGCAGCAGCAGGAGCTCACAGCTGAGGAAGGAAGGCACGCAGGGCTGCAGCGGCCCATGGCGAGCCCCATGTGCCCCAAATGATGAAGGTGAGGAAGGCAAGAAGGGCAAGGGAGATGAGGATGGTGAGGAAGGCGGTGAGGAGGGTGAGGGGGCCTGCAGTGCTTCCAGTAGGTTCGAGAGCTGGCACAAGCAGGCACCTGCAGCAGCAGGAGCTCACAGCTGAGGAAGGAAGGCACGCAGGGCTGCAGCGGCCCATGGCGAGCCCCATGTGCCCCAAATGATGAAGGTGAGGAAGGCAAGAAGGGCAAGGGAGATGAGGATGGTGAGGAAGGCGGTGAGGAGGGTGAGGGGGCCTGCAGTGCTTCCAGTAGGTTCGAGAGCTGGCACAAGCAGGCAGGGGACAGTTCACACCCGTGTTTCCTCCATGGCTGACGGTTCTTATCGTTTATGTTTGGGGGAGATTAGCTTGGGCTGGCACCGTTTCAGAGCAGGGAAGGAGGGAAGGATGGGGGGGCTGATCTTCTGGGAAGTGGAGCCCAGGGAACCAGTGGTGTGTCTGCTGCCCGTGTGTGCATCAGGGGGGCAAACTGCAAAGGCAGAAGAACCCTTCAGACTGGTGGCACATGAACAAATGGGTGTAAATGCACACGAGGACATTGGGATGTAGACCAGGATGGAGGAAAAGCGCTGCAGGTTCCTGAGTGCACTTGCAGGAGCAGTGGCTGGTGTGGCCCAGGGGCTCCCAGCCCTGTATTCCTGTGCAGGCAGGGTGCCCACACACCCAGTGCCCAGCTGCTGCCTGCGCTTGGCCACCACAGGCACTGCTCTCCTGATGCACCATCTCCCATCCCAGACGAACTTTCATCTCCTCCCTCCGGCGTCACAGCGCAGAGCAAACCCAGGACTAGTTTAGTATCTTATAACCCATCACCTGTGATCTAAAGACAATGATTTTTTTAAAATTCAGCCTCCAAAGCCTTGAAACCAGTGGCCCTGTGTGGGACTGCAGCTCTGCCCACCCTGCTCCCACCCTGCCCAGGTGCCCAGGGAAGAGCAGACACCTGGGGCAGGTGTGGGGGCACTTCTCTGGCAGTCAGTGGGGATTTGTGGCTCAGGGGCTTCAGTTCAAGAGCAGTGTTTGTGCTTAATGGGCTGTGGTGGATTTTTTTCACTCCATGAGCTTATCTGATTGCCTGCAGAGCTCATGCAGGCACTTAGCTCCCACAGCATCCCCAGTAAAGTCCTGAACAGCCATCGTGATAGATGGAGCCAGGAAGGACTAATCCTACCCCCCCAGATAATCCTTCAAGGGGATGCAAGAACCACATTTGGCTTGGCGCATCCTTCCCCCCACCTCCCCGGACGGATGCAGGTGCAGAGAGGCAACAGGCCGAGCTCTATTCCCCAGGTCCTGCTACCAGAATCAGCCACATCCCAAGTTGGGGTGGGGTGGAAG
>NW_010320697.1:0-17637 GCF_000700745.2 Antrostomus carolinensis
TCGCCTCGGCCCTGCTGTGAGGGGCTCGCGGTGTCACCTCGCCCCTAAACTGGGAGAGGAGCTCCTTAGGGGCAAAGATAACGGTGTGAAGGCAGGCAAAAGGGAAAAGCCTGAGACAGGCTGATGTCTGAAGCAGCGCTGCATGTTGTCCGTGCGCTCCGACAAGGCTCTGTGGCAAAATTGCCTTTGATCAACAGAAACCCCCCCTTTTTTTTTTTTTTTTTTTTTTTTTCTCCCTTAAAAGTGAGATATCTTTAACCATTTGCTTCAGTAAGAAGAATGTATAACCATGTACCTTCACAGTGTATTTGGAAACTCAGGGCATGTAAAATTGTGCAAATCAGCTTTTCTGACAGAAGTCGCTGTGAGGAAATCAGACTGAAGGGTGAGGCTCTGGAAGAGGCCATTTCCCCTTTGGAAGGAGAGAGGGAGCTGTTGGCAGCAGTTTAAAAGGAGCATTGGGGTGCTGGCAGGAGAGTGGACAGGCAGCAAAAGCTGAGGGGACGTTGCCAGAAGTAGTGAGTGTAAAATCACTTGGTGTGAATTCATGACAGTTGTAAGAGGCAGCGTAAGGAAACCTTGTCCCATTGCTTCGCCCATTGCATAAGCAAATACTATTAAGTTAGCCGTTTGACAATGTTGAAATGGAATTAAACCTTCAGGTATTAAATGGGATTAACAGAAGGAAGATTTTGTGCTTTGCTGCGTCCTGTCACTATACACCAACTCCATTAGGAGGGCAGCGACGGGGGCGAGGACATGAAAAAGCAGCCTAGGAATCATTAACAAAAATAACAAAATCTTAGCAGTGCTTATTGAGACAATGCTGCTGATCTGGGGAGGGGAGAGGAACCTTGCTACCTTGCTAATTTGCTGTAGAACAAATTAACCCAATATTGTATTTCTCATTATTCTTAGCCTCACTTAGCTGTTAAGCCATTTTCCGTTGTCACTCCTCTTAATAAAATCTGTGACTTGAATAAATTTCCCCCACAACTTTGTATTGGCACCACATCTGTGGTATCAGCTAAAGATTGTCCTTTATCTGTTCCTTACAAAATGTACCCTGATTGAAATTTCCTATTGTAGTGCTTCTCCTCCTGGCATTTAGTCTAGAGTGAGACAGCTTAGTATTAACATTTTGTTTGTATTGATGGGCAATCAGTTGTTTTTCTGATAATGCTAAGGAAAACAGAAGACTGGCAAATGCAAATGAAATACGATCATCTTATCTTATAATTACTTTCATAAACAAGCGCTGAAAAAAAATGAATACCGCAACAAACATTTCCTTGAAAAATCAATCTATATTTTGCTAAAAAAAAAAAATATAAATACCCCAAACCCTTACAAATATCCTGCAGAAACCCAGGACCTGGCACCCTCAGTGAAGGAGCGTGCCTGGTACTTGCTGGATGCAAGCAGAGCTTTTTAAAACCGAGACAGGCAAGGCAGAAGCAGCAGAGCGGGAGGGCTGCTGTTGTGCCAAGTGTGCACCAGCGAACTGAAAAATAAAGAGAGGCTTCTCTTGTGCAGGAAGCAGTTGCAGAAGTCTGCCACTAGAGAAAAACTATCTTGTTGACAAACAGCAGTAAGAGTTTATGCCTAACGTCTGATTTGGAGTGGGGATGAGCTCCTTTCTCAGTGTGACCTTCTCTCCTGGAAGCGACTGCCAGCTCCATTGGCTTCCCCGCCTGAAGGCAGCAGCGGTCCGGCTCCCAGACAGCCACCTCCTCTCGTGTTGCGCTTCTCTCTCTGCGGGGTCTGGGAGTCGGGGCTGCATGCCCACACAGGCTCAATTCTGGCTCCCCAGATCGTGGCACTCATCCAGCATTTTTTTTTGTCAGCCCCCATGTGCTAACTTGTTTTTGTCAGCAGCTGTACAGGGGTGTGAGCTGAAGGTTCCCCTCACGACTGTGTGCACATGGCACGAGAAAAAAAAAAGACCGTAGCAGCAAATTGTTGCAGGTACAGGGCAGGAATACGGGAACGCTTTGTTACAGTATTTTCTATAGCTGAGTGGCATGCTACTGCAAATCTTTACAGGCTGTATTGATTACAGTCCCCCCTGTCCATCACCATCATCTGTCATCATCTTTGGGCTGCTGGTACGACAGCTGTGAAGGAGCAGAATAAACCTGACTGGCAGAATGTTCTGCATCTAACGAGTCTGTGCACAATAAGAGCATAATAAATAATGCTCTGGAGGAACTCGGCTATCGCTTAAACACCGAGTGAGAGATCCTGCCTTAGCAGAAGCTCCCAAAGCCATCTGTCACCTGTCATCAGTTGCACGTCTGTGGCTGAGCTGGACTGAGGGAATGGAAAGCACCAAAGACTGGTGATGGGTGCCTTGTATCATGCAAGGAGATATAAAGTGGGCTGACATCAAGAACCCAGAATCACTCAGGAAGAGCTTAAAACTACAAAGGCACTGTGGATTTGATGCGGTGTAACTTAGCAGCGCAGGCTGCTAGGGAGACTTTTTCCAGATGAACCTCGGTCTGACATTCACTGAAAAATCATGTAGCAATAGCCTGTGGTGTGACATACTGGTGAGCTCACATTTAGCAGATGGCTAGGACCATCAGGAATTAATTACCATGGCTTAGGGATGAGCAGAAGAAAACAGCAAGGAGCAATGACCCAGGCACCAGCCCTTGGATGGTGGGTTCAGACATTGGTTCTGCTACAGGTCTCCTGGGTGACACTGAGGCTGCAGTACACAGAGGGGCAATAACCCTCCAACATGCTGCTAGGAGAGGACTACTGAGAAGCCCCATAACCTACCAGGTAGTCCACCAAGAGCAGCAGCACACCAGGGTGCTAGCCCTTCTGCTCTTACTGCCATCACATCGCAGAATTTGTTTTGAAGTGTCACAGTCTGCAGGACAGTCCTGCAGTTCCCGCCCCCAGGCTTTGATACCCAAGTGTTGACTGAAGTTGGCCAAAGCAACAAAGAGTAGGGAGCTGTGCCCCCAGCAGCCTGGCACGGCCCACATCACTGCCTAGCACGTGAGAATTGTTGCTTTGGGAAGCAGGAGACCTCCTGTGGTCCCCATGGGCTGCCTTCTCCTCTCCACACACCTCCCATCCCTTGACCAACTTGCCTGTCACACAGCACAGGAGCTTCTCTGTGGGGTAGTGGTCCCACAAGACATGGGGAGCCAGTGCGGTTAAAACTGGGAAGGAGGGTGAGGGTTTTGCTGTTTTGCCGTCTGAGGTTGTCTCAGCTAACCAGCCTCTGCGGGGAGGGATCACAGGAGCCTGAATCCAAAATAGCCTGTGGTCCAGCAGGTACGGAAACCCCATCACAGTGGGGGAGGACATGAAAGCCTTCAATGAAGTCTTGCTTTAGTCCTTTAGTCGAGTCCAGCTGCCTCACATGACATCACCCTGGTCATACACTCGCCCAGCTCCGTCCTTCCTGCAGCTGACGCTCCAACTGTTGGAACATTCAACAACATCACATCATTGCCAACGTCAGACTGAAACTCGTGGGATTAAAAGCAAGTCAGCAGACATCTGTACAAAGGGTTTCTTCTAACTCTCAAGCCTTCTTCTGCGAGCCTTTATTTCCTATTCTTGAGCTTGTCTCAGGCTACACGCTCTTTTTATTAACTTGAATATTGTAACCATTTTAAAATTGGTTTTGATGGACTGGGCCCAGAGATTGGTGCCTGTATTCAAAGCTGCAGGACTGCGTTGCAGCAGAGTTTAATTGGGGTGCTGTTTTTTGCTTTTGAACTTATCGTAATTATGAACAGATTTTTTTTTTTTTTTTAATATGTCCCCTGGTTTCTGCCTTCGAAAGAAAATCTCATGTTTAATGAACTTAATTTTAGATAAAAGGAATTAAAAGAAGAAAATTAAAAATGCATGAAGCTCCTAGAGTCATCCAATTACTGTGATGTCCATACAGCAATGCCAGCTTGGATTTTACAAAGCAAGAAAAAGCAGAAAATCGCTGAGGCTCACCACATGTAAATGCTGCTCTATTCCAAAATGTGCTGAATTAGAAATGTACATTTTTATGCATTTCTTCTTGATCTGTTGCAGGAGAAGATAAAGATCAAACATGCCAGCCCGCCCCGAGTAGCATATGTATGCATACCCAGAATGCTTGCTTGCTTTTTTCAAAACCACATCCAGCTCTGTAGTCAAAATGTCAGAATACATCCAAGCAGCAGAAGAGGACAGTCTGGAATCGCAGTGCAGGGGCTGGGCTGGTCAGAGGAAGCGGCACCGCTGAGCAGCTTCCAGCAGAACAGAGGCAAGGCTGGTGTGGCCAGTAAATACTGCAGTCAATTCCAGATCGCTGCTGGCCGACTCCTCACCTGGGACAGCCTCTTCATCCCTGCCCTGTCACACGGCTGTGTCCTGCACCTTTCCTGCTGGCACTGGGCAGGAGATGCTCACCGTGAGCAGCCCCAGGAACAAAGAGACAGGACACTATATTGGAGGGACCCAGCTCCCTCCATGAGGATGAAGAGGTTGTTCTAGACAACTCCCACCCCCTGAGGTGATAGGGCTCAGAGAGGAGAACTGTGCAGGCATCTCGGAGCAAGCAGACATCTCAGGATGTATCTTCATTTATTGCCCAGAACCAAATATATCGCAAAAAGGCTCAGTCTCCTGGGGCAGGATTGCCATCAGATCAGGAAAACATTTCACGGTTCAGAGTAAGCACACATACAAGGAGGCTGTGTATAGTACCAAGTAATATTATTTATTTTGTATTTAAATTTTCTTTGACTATAAAGTGATGAGCTGCACTTCAGACAGCAGCACTCTCAATATGTACAAGATGATGTTTATTTCTTCCCAAAAGCGAGCGGGTGAATCTTAATCATAGAAGTCATCAAATTCGTCTGCTTCTGTGCCGTGAGTTTGTGGGCGCAAAGCAGCCTCGATCTCAGAGCTGCTGTCATCAGATTCGCCCCAGAAAGCTGAGGGGGAGGAGAAAAAAATAATTTTAAAATCTTTTCCATGTTTATGTCATTTATGTCACAGACGTGCTAATTTTACAGGTCTCTGGAGGCAAGCAGACACCATGGCTTATAGAGAAGGTCACAGTTTTGAAGACTGCAAGACCTAGGTGTGCGTTTCCAACACAGCGTGCTGTCAACACGTCATCGTCTCCAATAACAGAGCTGCTGTGGCCAAACAGTGGGCTCATTCAGAGGTCCCACTTCATTGTTCCTCAAGGTAGCTTGAGAGAACATTTCCACTCTAAGCAATTTACTTGACCAGCTGCTGCCTGAATTACAGCTTTGTCTATTATGTTGCACTTTCTCCCTCTACTTGACCCTGCGGTGAAGTCACAATCGGACCATGACATCACAGAGTTGGCATAAAAATGGCAATGATGTCACAAATGAAAAGTCACCACTTTGAGACAGGATCAAATACAGGCAAGACTGACTTCAAAGAACCGCTTGGCTTTAACAAACAGCTTTAGGAATCAGCAAACAATTTCACTGAAATGAACAGTCACGTTTAAATTCAGAGTGCCCAAGAGATTCCTCAACATGCAAATTCATTTGATCCATGGGAGGGGGAAAAAAAAAAAAAGAAAAAAAAAAAAGAAGAGAGAAACATGGCACATGGGAAGCACAAATCAAGCCCAGAGTCACTGACGGAGCTGTGCTGCCTGGCTGTCCCTAACCATCTTCAGAGGGCTGCGTAAGACTCGGGAAGAGGGATTCAGGCGGCAGGAGAGCGGAAGGCTGCCATACCTCACACCAAAATTTCAGCTCATGTTCAATTGAGGCACTGGTAATGTGTTCAGTGCTTTTGATGGCACAAGCTATATAAACATCTTATCTACAAATGCAGCAGCGGCATCTTTCATCCTATATCCCCGGCCCCCCTGGGCTGCAGGTTTGCACGCGGTTGGGAACGTCAGAGCGGGGCCGGCTGCACCCTGCGCTCGCTCCCACGCTGAACACCTGGGAAGAGGCTGAACGTGCTCCAGAAAATGAAACTCCTCAGCACAGAAGGAAGCAGGCTGGGGATGTGAGAGGCCTTTCAAACGGCAGCAAAGCAGCCATCATTTATGGCATCCTTAAATCAGATCAGATGCCACACCTCTAAAACACGTTCCAAACCATTTGGGATCGCAGAGGTCCCAAAGCTGAGCTCCAGGCAAAGAGCTCCCTGCTCCCGGCGCTGATTTCACTTACGGGAGGCTCCGATAGAGCTGACTTCAGACACCAGTCGTCCTTATGGCGGTTAAAAGAGAAAAATGAAATGAAGGGAAGAATGAAAACATGCAGGGCCCAAACACCAATTGAGAAGAAAGTCTGCTTGCTTCTGGAATAAAATGGTTCCAGATGCACACACACAGGTGTGCAGGCACCTTTGTGCCCCTACCTATTGTAACGCTGCAAACCACGTGCTGCTGCCCACCCACTTCTGCAACCCATATTTCAAAGGGAAGATCAAGAAAATGTCAGGTTTTTCCTTCTCTAGGTTTTCTCCTACGTGCTATTTGCTACTGCTTGATTTAAACACTGAAGCAAAGATCACTACTCCTTCCACATCATCTGCACTATGAAAAACATCCTCTCTGGTCCAGAATTTGTCATCATCAACTATTTGCTGACTCCTATGTTGAAACAGAGAAATTCCACGCTTTCCCATCACCTTATGCTCATATTTTATACACTCCCATAGCGTCGTCCTTAGAGCTCTGTTTTCTGCAATATAAGTTACACTTGTAAATACATCTATTTCGAACAGCATAACATTTGTTTCTTACCTTTGGATTTTATAGCAGATACCATTGCCTTCCTGGTTTCAGTTCTGTAAGAGAGAAAGATTTCAAAAAATCAGCACAGTATCACAGAATTAAAAGAATGTAAGTCAGCTTTAAAAAAAAAACCCAAACAAACCTGTGAGCTGGTTTAAAAAAAAAACCCCAAACAAACAGTAACTTCTGTAACTACTTTTTTTAAAAAAAAAAACTAAGGTTATTTTTTATAACTAGAACAAGGGTTTCTTCACCTTTATGTCTTTTAAAAGGTGGAGAAAATTAACATGCAGCAGGGACGCTGGTCCAGATGTTCAGGCAGGATGAACTGAAGTCATTGCTTGGTAACAGCACCAATTTACACCAGTAGTGAATTAAGGGTACAAAGGATCAGAGCTCCATCTATCTTTTGCAGCCTTTCAGATAATGCAAAGAAAGTAAAGCAAAAAAAAAAAATCCAAACAAAAATAAAAGCACCCCCCACTGATGCTCACTGAACTTCCTTCCTGCCAGTGTACTCCTCCAGCCCAGCTCCTGGGTTCCCATAGCATCCTCCATGTCCCTATGTAAATGTGCAATCTCCCAGCTGCCTTTGATCTACCTTGATGTATATGCAGTTGCGATGCTGTTCTGTTAAATGACTGCTCTTGTGTCTAGAGCATCACAGGCCCTTTTGAATCTCTCAAACAAGCTGGAATCATTTTGATCTTTTGTGTGTAGCGTGTGTATTGTGTTGGTGCTGTGAAATAATCACATAGGGGCAATGATGTAGGAGAATTAACTGTTATATTAACAATCCTGCAATAAGCTCTAAAAATAAAGCTTCAGCTGATTTTAATAAGGAAGATCAAATAGGAGATATTTGTGACATAACTGTGCAAACTAGTAAAATATAAGCAAGTGTCAAGCTGCAATTTGAAGCTGTTGCCGCAGTCAAAACAGGACTCAATCAGCTGTCAAAAATTCCATACAATTTGCTGCATTTCATTTAAAGACATGGCAGTGTAATTGCTTAAAGGGGGGAGTTAAAAATATTCTAACCACTATTGTGGAGGCATTTGTGAAGGAGATAAAAAAAAAAAAAGCAGAGATGATTCCCTGCTTGTCTTATGCCGCTGTATTCTGTTTGAATTTGTGACTGCAGCTGGAAAGCTAAACTTAAAGCAGGGAGAAGTTTTGTTACGTTACAGCCACCTGTGTTACAGAAACTTTTCCTTTTAAATAAGAGACAGCTCAAACTGTTTAAATCATATTCTTCTCCTCCAAGTGGGATGCCATTAGCACACAGCCTCTCTCTTTCCAGATATACAAAAATTCCCAGATAGAATATTAAACATAGCCAAAGTTCAACCAAACTAAGACTTAAGTATTAGTAACAAGTAACAGTACTAGTAGAGTATTAACAGTGACATAACTAATTAACTTATTATTTAAGTAAAGAACTTTAAAATGTTAGGCTTCAAATGTTTATCTGGCACTCTGTTAGCATGCCACCCGAACACCTTTCCATTTTACTCAGAGTCATACCCTGTGCTACATTAGACTTCGACTTCGAGTTCAAACACATTTACTCAACAGTACTTCCAGCAAGTATTTTAAGTCAGAGCCTCTGGGTTGAGTCCTGCAATACACTGAATGCCCTTAACTCTTGCTCACTTTGGTGAGATTTCATGACCCTCAGCATTTCCCAGGAGGTGCTCCACGTATCCCAGGCTTAGCCCATAAAAATGTGCTCAAGAGGCTGCAACTCTGGCGGCTGCATCGCTTTTCCCCTGGGTGTAGAGTGAGAAACCACTTGTTACTGAGCTACAAATTGAGAGGTGACTTCTGTGGCAGACTGCACAAGAACCATTTTATCTTCAAGTAGTTCAGTAGAACAAGATCAGGCAGCTGGCAGCTACCGCCTCCACTGCCTGCTGCCTCGTCTCCTGTTGTCAAGAAGGGAGGTGTCGGGGATTCGTTATTCAGCCATGCTAGGGGGTCCCTAAAAGTGATATTTTAGAATCATAGAATGGTTTGGATTGGAAGGGACCTTAAAGATCATCTAGTTCCAACCCCCCTGCCATCAGCAGGGACACCTTCCACTAGATCAGGTTGCTCAAAGCCTCATCCAGCCTGGTCTTAAACACTTCCAGGGAGGGGGCATCCACAGCTTCCTTGGGCAACCTGTTCCAGTGTCTGACCACCCTTACAGTGAAGAACTTCTTCCTAATATCTCATCTAAACCTCCCCTCTTTCAGTTTAAACCCATTTCCCCTTGTCTTGTCATTAGTTGCCCTTATGAAAAGTCCCTCCCCAGCTTTCTTGTAGGCCCCCTTCAGGTATTGGAAGGCTGCTATAAGATCTCCCCGGAGCCTTCTCTTTTTCAGGCTGAACAGCCCCAACTCTTTCAGCCTGTCTTCATAGGAGAGGTGCTCCAGCCCTCGGATCATCCTGGTGGCACCACTTTTCTCCACAATTCAAGCCCAGATCACACATGAGAGGGTTGGTTGTTTGGGCTCAGAGCCTCTGCTGTGCTGAGGACCACCCTGCACAACATGGAGTATGGAACCACCAGTGGAGGGCTGCCCAGGTCTCAGGCAGCATGGTCCTCTTGCACAACTCAAAGCAGTGAGAAGCGCTCCAGGTCCAGCTGAAGGCCAGTGGTCTCATGAAGAAGTTGTGGCAGACAAGGACCACCATGGCTATAGGACAGTCTGGAAACTTTCCCTCTTCTGCCTCAGCTTCCCATGAAGAAAAAGGCCAATGCCAACGGGAGACACAGGGAAAACATGTTTGTACTCTACCAAAACCCACCCATTTGCTGGAGTTCATTCTCCCAGGGCTAATCCACTGTGCCCAAGAGTGGGATTCACTCCCAGAACAGCACAGAGCTGTAGTGCTGCGTGCCAGGAGCTGGGTGTTCACATGGCACAGCAATCAATAAAGAAAAAGAGATGTGGAAAAGGATGTCAGGTTTGGCACAAAAGCTGTCAGCACACAGAGAAATGCTGGGGGAGAGATGGAAAATGGAGCTAGGACATCAGAAAGGCCAGATCGGAAATTGCAGCTCCGCTAAACCAAGCCTGGAAAATGCTGCAAGATAGATTTGTAACAGGGAATAAAATTCCTGAATTAGGTCTGAAACGTTAATCAAGGCTGGTAAGATGCAAGAAGACCTCCACATTGCAAAACATTCGTATTCAGAAATGGGCCAATTCAATCATGAAAGTTATCATCTAGTGTACTGAGCACACAATAACCCCACAGACCTCCATGGAGAAATTTTAGGAGTATAAATTAAGTAAGGCCAGTTTCACTGCCTCGACTAATCCCCCGTCGTGACCCTTCGATATCCATTTACACATTTGCTTCTTCCCTAAAATAATTCCAAACTGAACTCAGGCTCTAACAAAGGAAAAACCCAAACCAGTTTAACTTCAAAGGGCCTTTTAATCTCTCCTTTAGTCTGATGAAACAGGCTTTTTGTATTGAAGATGCTGCAACAATAAGAAATGAAAAAGCTCCAAGAAAATATTTTTCACTCTGGAAAGAAAATTAATATTAAGAGGAAAATACCAGACCAACAAGAGCCAAGTTAATAGAGGTGGCTCACTAAAAACCAGCAGAAAATGTTTGCTTTAGCCCGAGTATCTTTTTGCTATAGCACCTGTTGAACCTCTATGTTTTAGTGTCAAGTGAAAAAAGACAAACACCAAGAGGAAAAAAAAAAAGATACACCCGATAGCCAAAAAAAAAAAAAAGCCCAAACCAAAAACCAGACACAAAGAAAACTACCCAAACATCAAGGGAAAAACAAAACAAAACAAAAACCCAACAAAAAAAACCCCGACAAAAACCACCCAAGCACCAAGAGAAAAAAACCACCACCCAAATGCCAAATTTCATCAGAAAAACAAACGAAACGCAGAGTGCGGCAGCCTTGGGAGCGCTGGTACTCGGGTTCATCTCGTCAGCGCTCCCAGCCTGCACGCCTCCGTCCTGCACGCACCGTGCTGAGGCAGCACACCACGGAACACAAACCCAGCCTTTCTTTTTCACAGGGTAGTGTTTATTAACCCTCAGCCAGAGAAGCGATGAAGCTTCTCCCCAGCAATGCGTGAGGATGTGGAGTCACAGATCCATCTTTAAAAGTCATTTATTGAAAACAACATCTAAAAGCCTCGGGGTAGTAAGCGAGCCAGGCTGCTTAGTGGCAGTGCCTTGGATGCCCCTGTGACTGCACGCTTTCCTGCCAGTTCTGCAGAAACCTGATGGCTCTATCATTTTCTGCTGATCGTTTACTAGAAATCCCACATCCCAGAAGTATTCCCCACCCTGGAAAGTCAGTAAAAACTAACAAATCCATTCATCACACCAGAACTGGTGTAATAATATTGAATTTAAGTAATTACACTGCAAATGGGATGACCTTTATTTTAGGATACAAAGATCTGTATCAAGCTACGTTTAAGATCATTCTCTGTTTAGCTGTACCATACTGAAGAAAAAAAAACAAAACATTCTTGCCTAGAGAAACTGCCAAGACAAAGACTGCATCACAGCACCGTGATGAAACTGTGTCAGAAAAGCATAGGGCATTGCCACAAAAATAATATCTATTTCCTCTGTACTACAAAGGCAGTGTGTTTAGAGAGATGCTGTTGCCTCTCCCCACAGACCATTCCTCACCGATATCCGTAGAGCATCGCCACTACAACGCTACCATTTCTGCAACAGCTGGATGTTAAGATTTAGGAAACCAAGCTCACAGAAATATCTGTAACATCAGAAAAACGTGCTTGAATTTACAGTCAGCTTCTTACAGAAGTGATTTGAAAACTGAAAGTTGTCAGGCAGGAGGATAAGACAATCAGATGTGGGCTGGTTTCTGGGTGCGTCTCTCAGGAGTCTGGAAGTGTTCGTCCACTTTCCCTGGATTTCCTGGTAAATACACCTCCAGATCACTCCTACCCTCCAACCTTGGGCATCTCCCCTCAGAGCTCGGGCCCACCCGGGCAGTTCCCCCCGCAGACAACTAAGCAATGTCAGCACTGGTGTTGAAGCTGGGGGCGCTGGGATGTGGGGGGGTGCTGGGGGGATGCCGGGGGGATGCAGGGATGCACGGAGGCGGAGTGCCCCCCGATGGCCAGCCCGCCTTGGCGCGAGCAGCGGCAGCGGGTCCAGTGTTAAACATCGCCCCTGAGAATAATTAAGAGGATGAATTATCATCTGCCAACTTTTATTTGCATGTCATTACATCTCTGTTGGGTAAAGGCAGCTTTCGACTTAAAAAAAAACAGCCTTCAGAGACCAGACCAGATTACTTGCAGAGGACAGATTAATTGAAGTTTAAAATACTTTACACCGTGTCTATGTCCTGACAAATTAAAATTGTTCTTTGGTTCTCAGTCGATAATGCATCTTTAATCTCCAGATTATTGTGAAATGAGACTGTGCAAACAAGTCAAAGAAAAATAAAACTGCTCGCATCAAAAAAAAAAAATTCGGAATTACCCAGAAAGCTAGTGACGTCCACTGGCTGCATCCACCGCTGCAGGACCACCAAATGCCACACACATTGCCTGCTGCCCGCTCTCGCAGACAGATTCAGTCCTGACTTCTGATACCATTCCCCCAAGTATTTGTATAATTTAACGTGCTCTTTTCTGCTGCAAAACGCTAACTCCTCAAACAAAAGTTGCATCTCCACGCGTGTAAATATTCCCTCGGTAAAGTAAATGAAGCCAGGAAAAAGTAGTTTTCTAGCTAAACGTAGAGCAGGACAATATTTGAGGGAGAAGAGGAAGCTCTGGCATGCACCTCCGAACAAAAGGGAACAAGTGGTCTTTACTCGGAGAGCAGCTTCCTATTAAGACTCACTCCTTCGTACATTATGCCTTTCATCCCCACTCAACCACAAAATGATTTTGCTGTAGGAAATACAATGGCAGAAAAAGATTTACATTGAAAGAATCTTTAATAATAAACTGTTGCAGATCTGCCTACTTCCCCATGATTTATAATACAATAAACATCGGATTCTATTAAGTCTCATGCACTGAAGACACGCACTGAAAAACCGAATATGAAAGCCCTCAATTCTTCCCGTCTCCAGTACCATAATAGTGAAATGAGCATGTATAAATGTGCTAAGAGTATCTCTTTGCATCTTTTATAGCTTGTGTGTATTAATCTGTAAAGCTTATTAAGAAAGTCATTGCTATGCAAAGCAGCACCCAATCTCTTTCTCTTGCTTTTCAACAGAGCGTAGTGTTTAGCCAATAGGACCGGTCCCCTGCCCCTCATTCGGCATTCATAACATGCAACATTTGCACAATGTATCTCTCAAAGGCTGCTGAATAGAAAGCCTTAATACTCATGTAAACAACTGCAAACCAATTACTTAATGAATCAGGCCCACACATAATGAGGTGCCAGACAAAGAGCTATAAATGCATTTTTGCGCCCGAGCCTCTGCTTTAAAGTAAAATCCCTCAGCTGTAGTTTGGGCTTAACTGGCACATCATAATTATTGTCTGGAGGACATCAGAGGAAGCCTTTTTTTTTTTATTTTTTTTTATTTAGGTCCAGCAGGGTCTTTTGCGAGGTCACTCATCAGCTCAGTGACAAAACGGAGCAAAGAAGAATTTATAAAAAGTACCACAGCAGTGCTACACAGTTATGTTTATTCTCAAGTAGTGGGTTTCGAGACCACTTGTAAAAGCAATAAAGCCCGAGAAGTGACGGCAGTAAGTGGAGCGCTTAAATGCGAACGGCGAAGAAACTGCACCGCGTCCTGGCTGCAAACAAGCAGCTGGCCGCCCTTTCCGTTTCTCTTTCTCACCACTTTTCTTTTGCCGCTCTCCGTCTGTGCGGAGCGGATGCCAAGTGTCCAAAAGCAAGGCTTGTTAATAAAATTCGTGTTTAGAAGGCTGCATTATTTTTTTACTTTTTTAGGAAACTAACTTTAAGCTGCTTTAAGATTTTTTTTATTTATTTATTTTTAAAGCAGCACCATCATGTATCGGTGCATGAAGCACACTCGCTCCTCCACACTGAAAGGCATGGAATTATAGGGCAGAGTGAGTGATCTTAAAAGCTATCGCAAATAAGACTTTGGAAAAAAAACCAAAACAGCAAAACCCCCTCATACGCCATAAGAACAGCATCTGAATAATGCAGAAATCACCAAACACATTATTAGCAAGCAGTGGAACATCCAAAGGGAAAAGAACTTGGAGACTTTTTTTAGAATAAAAAGAATTGTTAATTTTAAATTATACACATTTTAATCTGATTCTGTAAGCAAGTTCTTCAGGGTCAGATCCTTCTCTTCCTAATGTCCTGGGTTTCAGTGAATGACTAAAATTTAAGATTTAAAAATTAATCTATAGGAGCATCCTTGCATTTCATAGTGTTAGGCAGTATGGTTTGGAACATCATTCTCAAACAAAGTTCCAGAAAAAAGGAAAAAGGAAAAAGGAAGAAAAAAGGAAAAAGGAAAAAGGAAGAAAAAAGGAAAAAGGAAAAAGGAAAAAGGAAAAAGGAAGAAAAAAGGAAAAAGGAAAAAGGAAGAAAAAAGGAAAAAGGAAAAAGGAAGAAAAAAGGAAAAAGGAAAAAAGAAAAAAAGACTTTGAGCATAAGACTATAAGAATTAATCCTAAAGAAAAGAATTGTATTACAGCTTGTCTTTACTGTACTTGAAGAATTACAGAAAAATTGTGATTTTAACACAAAATGCGGCACAACACTTGCAAAATTGGAATTGTCTCTCATATCAAAACTGACCTCACCAACAACAGCATAAAAAAGCTACAGAAAGATAGTGATGCTGGATAAACAGAAGGAGTTAAAAATTTATCAAAAATACTTTAAAGTCTTTTCCTGAGTGCTATTGATGGCAGGAGCAGAAGCCACGAAGCAGCAGCACCCACTTGCTGGGCTGTTCTAATAAGAGCAGATAAGGATCTAAAGCCCAGCCAATATTTCATGAGATGGCTGTGTTATATCCTATTTTCTGCTACTTCTTGACCACTAATTTGATTGCTGCTGTTTGATTACTGTTACATGCCAATGAAGAATAGAAGGAACATCCAACAGAACTGCTCAGGGACCCAAAGGGAATCACTGCAGTTAAAAACAAAACAAAAAAACAAAAACCAACCAAACAAAAAACAACTTTTTTTTTTTAAAAAGGAACAAACTGCGCCCTTTAGGTACATGTAAGGCCATTAATTAAACATACTCAGTTTGAAAGCAAGAAAGATGTGTTATAAATACCCCAGTATCAAATAAAAACCTCCCAAGCCCTGAGCCCATGAAAAGCATTATCCAGTTACAGCTAGTTTACATGGCAGATACACAGAGAAGAAACCCACCACTTTATTTCTTGAAGACTTTATGTTTTATGCCTGCCCCTTTCCTGACAACTCCCATTGTCTGGCCCCTGAGCAGCCCTACTGAGAGCAGCTGTACACGCTAATTTGTGGTTCACTGAGATGTCAATTGAGTCTTAAAATGAGAAAACAACAGCTGCAAAACAATACTTGGCTTTAGCACAAATATTTTCTAAGGTGTAACAAAGTTTAAGATGCTTTATTAGACAAACATAAATACGAACCTTAACCCTAGATCAAGTAAAAAAAAATAAATAATCGGAGCTTCTGTCATTTTCTGTCAGCGTTTCTCATTCTACAGAAGCATTTCAAATGTATAAGGATTTAATAACTTTACCTTGAGAAGGGAGGACTTCTTTCATTCACTGAAGAACTAGTTTCCGAATGTGTATCTTGGCTTTCTTTTGCTTGGGAACTATTATCACCAATATCCCAACCTGTTAAGTAAAAACATGAAATATAAATTCTCAAATAATGATGGCTGGACCATACAACAGCATGCAGTCCCTAGCAAGCAAACCTTATTTTTCAAATAGATGCACATAATGGCCACACTTTTGGTTTGATGACAAAGTCTAGAGAGGAGCACACCCCACGCAGTTATGGTGTCTGCCTCAAGGTGGGTTGCTCACGATTAAGTGGAAATTAGTTAAAAATACAGAAACAAGACTCCCTTGCTATTGACATTATCTGATGATGATTTCTTCTGAATACATTTTTGCATGTTTTACCTCATTTTAGGAAAAAGAGCAAACACTGAAATTCTCTTAAGAGCTGTATTACATCATAGCAACTTTAAGCAAAACTGAAATGATTTCTGGGGTCTTTTTACCCCCCCCCCTTTTTTTTAATCCCCTAGTTCTCATTTACTTTTGGTCATCAGAGAGCCAGGTTATTTTTATTCTCCTTCCCCTCAAATGCAGATTATTTTGGACAGTTACAGTTCTCAGTATTATATGATATATCAGTATTTTCAACCATACTCTTGAAACAGAGCTGCATTTAGGAAATACAAATCTTGTGATTTTTATGTCTTAAACGGCCAAACACCCAACTATTTTAAAATCTTTTATCCACACTTTCTTTTCTTTCCTTTCCCCCCACTCTGTGTATCTCATTTCCATTTTGTAGAGATTGATTTAAAAAAAAAAAAAAAAAAGAAAAGAGGTAAATGAATTAATTCACTGGAATTGCACAATTGCTCATCTTTGTACTCATTTCCAAAGAACGAGATGCTCAAGTACAAATCCCACTTTAAAAGGCTACTTTGCATATATATATAGAGTACTGAAATTATAAACAAGCCCTGATTGTTACCAACTTCATTCCAACCCAGGACAATTTAGTATTTCTGTAGATGTTGGGCACTCTGCTTTCTAGCTGGCCATGCACATTATCAACCCGATCCAGCAGATCACACCACTCTGCACTTGGGCTGCAGCGGCACAAATCCTGCTCAGTCTCAGGCGCTTCCAACAAAGAGGCACAAAACACACGGCTGGGGCAGGAGATGGCAGAGCTTGGGCACAGGAACTGCCGTGGCAGCCGCACGCTGCTTTGTGGGATAAAGTCTGACTACTTCCCAGAGAATGAACGAAGGAAAAAAGAAATCAAGAACGGGAAGGGAAAAAGGACAAAAGGAAAAAAAAAGGGGGAACACTCTCCCCCTGCCCCCACTTTCCCGTGATGTACATGTGCAGAGGAGCAGAGACCTGCAGAGATCACAGAGGACATCCCGCATGCGACCGACAGCAGCTGAGAGCTGCAGAATGAGCAGTGTGGGCATGCACTGAGAAGCCACTGACCACAAAGGAACAGATATTCACACTCATTCGTACATTACCTTGGGAAAGAAAAAAAAAAAAACAACAAAAAAACCTAATTTAATGTGATCAAGTCAGAACTCCCAGAAACTGCTTTTCACTCCAGCAGCAAAGCACTTCACATCAGTATATTTTTCAGGCCTCCTCATGTATGGATTGAAACTACAACACGCAATGCAGCCAAGATTCCGTGCTCACTTCTCGCCTGGGGATAGAGCAGGCATTGCTTCAGGAGGGCATCCCTCTGCCTCGAGAAAGCCTTGCATGAAGCAAGTCGTGGCTGGCTAACAGAACACCACAGCCCTCAGCCTCAAAATCCAGCTAAAAGGACCCTCAGATGTGGCTCCAGCATGTCCCTGCTTGCTCCTTCTGTGAAGGAGAACGTGAAGTAAATGGCCTCTGTGCAAATTGTCAGGTCTAACCACCCTTCCCATTTCAACCTTGCACATGCAGAGGGACACATCCACCTCATTACAGTCTGTTAATGAGCTGAACGCTTTTCCTCCTTCCCAACTACAACAGGTAGAGAATTTCCAGAGCAGATGGTAGCTTCAGAGGGTGTTAGCACACTGGTTAAGTAGGTGCATCAAGATGTGCACTCCTCCCAGCCTTCCTCAGCCTGGGAACTCCACCCTGAGCAGGGCCCCAATACTTAGCTTGCTGTCAATGGGCTCCCCTGCAG
>NW_010320697.1:17673-19992 GCF_000700745.2 Antrostomus carolinensis
GTGTATGAGTAACTCTCTGTTGCTGTTGGATGTTACTCCTGTCCCTCAGGGCAGTGACATGGAGCCCATCTTTGACCCAGGTGTACCCACCACACTTTTCCAGTTGGCACTTCAAAGTCCAGGTCTTTGCCAGCTCTACCAAAACTCAAGCTAGGCTGCTGTTGTCACACAGCATTCATGGCTTTTGCACGCACACCAGCCTGAAAAGAGCATTCCCCTAAGCCTTTCATGCCTGCACTGGCTCCCCTTCCTTCACTACATCAAGCAGTAACACAAACTACTTGTTCTTCACCTTTAAGATCCTTCAGAGCCCAGCTTTGCCCCACCTGTCAATTCTAATACAATGCTGGGCTATCGATCACCACTTCTGCCTTAGTTACACCAGACTGCCTTGCCAATTAGTCCCGTCATTCCTCTCGAGCACCTTTGTGCCGACTTACATCCTGTGTACCCTACAGAAACGGCAGAATCTTCTAGGAACTCCTAAACCCACCATCTCACCTCTCCGGAAAGCCTGCCATGGTGATTCATCTGGGTTGCAGCACCCATGAACCATCTGACAATGCCTAAGTAGTGGGTGTGCAGCGACTGCCGCTTTGTGTGCTGAGCAATCACCTGGCTCTTACCTCCTCTTACCCCACTCATCCGCTTAATTCCTGTGCTTTCAGCACCACGGCCACGTTGTAAGTTGTCAGAAAGGAAGAGTCTCAGTTACAGACATGCAGCGCTGACAACAAAACCAGCCCAGCCTGGGCACACAGCAATACTTGCTTCACCGTTGCGAGAAAGCAGAAGAAATTGGTACAATGTACAGGGCAAGGAAGAGAAGATAAAAGAAATACACTGCTAGGAGAGAAAACCCTTAAGCACTTTGCTCCTGATAAAACTGCATCATGCCATGAAACCCTTATGCGGATCAGTTAATTTCCTTCATAAAACCGATTGTCAGGTTTAAGGTTAAATGCAACTTAGTCCAAAAAGACACTTTTATTCTGGGGAGGGTGTGTGTTTCTCTTGTTTGTTTTGCCAGAAGCACCTAACTTGTCATGCTGTAACAGCCAAGCTCACCCTCCCTGTTGCAGGCTAGGGACAGGGAGAGGCATGCTGTGCTGAAACACGAATACGTTCTTCCCTGCACACACAGCAGAACACGATAACCCTGGCAAGAAAGATGCACTGAGTGGAGAAAAGGAGGGGGGAAAAATAAAGAGAAAAAAGATGGGTTTAGAGCACATGAGCAGTGTGCAGACTGAAACCCTTGGATAAAAGAATTGCCAGCACCACAGAAATCATTCACTGGGAAGCAGAGGCAAGAGGAGGGCCGTGGGCTGCAACGGTGCTGCTGGAGAGCAGCAGCTCCCAACAGTTGTCTCGTAACATCGCCTGGGCCAAACACAGGCTTGCTAAAAAGCACCTCTCCCTTCCCATCCAAATTTGGTCAATTCTTGCTACATGGGGTTAAAAGACAGATGCTATCTGCTTGATGCTCTGTTCCCGAGTGGTTTTTGGAAAAAAAAACCACATTACCAGCTCACATGTCCCAGAAGCATCACAGGCACACAGAGGTGAAGCTGTCCGGATGGGGTACTTGGAGTTATTTACTCAGTCTGGACAGCCAGCCTGTACTACAGACAACTGAATAAGCTTGATAAACTCAGACTTTAAACTCAAACTGGGATGTTAATAACAGAAAGTTCTTAATCCAGTAATTTGAGCAACGCTGCAGCAGAATGAGAGCTGGTGTGTCCAGATGACACAGCTCTCCTCATGCCTTTTTCCCCTACATGTTGTTCCTTCCACTGTGAAACAGCAAAGGATGTGAAATATCGCTATTAATTAAAAACACTCCACACTTTTCAACTTTCAATTAGTTACGCAGCCAGCATGGGTCAAAGCAGCTTTCATGTCAGCTTTGACAATTTTGTTCTGAATAAAATGGGTGTTGTTTTCTTCATTTGCCAACAATTCCAGGAAAAAAAAAGCCATAGTTGCATAATGAACCACTATTATTTTGTTCTGCTGAACAGCTAAAGTGATCTTTAACCCAGAACATACTGTACCAGCACAGAACTGAAAAGATATTTTCTCCCCTATGGTCTAGGTTGCAGCATCTATCAATTTATAGCCAAACATCTCAGCAGCTAAAAAAGTGATGTAATTTTCTACAAATGAAGACATAAGAAAGCTCTTGGCCTTGTACTTGCAACATTTATATCTTGCTAATTGTGTTACCTCTCACAGAGGAAGAAGTCCACACTTCTTAAACATCAAAACCAGCATTAAATCCCTTCACTTCATAGAATCATAGAATGGTTTGGG
>NW_010320698.1:0-11661 GCF_000700745.2 Antrostomus carolinensis
GGAGGGAGGAGGAGAAGAGGAGCTCGTCCGCTTGTTCACGTGGGCGGACGGGGTCCGGTGTTCACCGGGAGAGAAACGATCCGGCAGTAAATCCGCTGCGTACACGCTGGATGAGCACCGAGAGCTGCCTGGGCTGTGTCCGTGTCCCCCCGGGGCTCTGTCCCCAGCTCTGCCCTTTCTAACAGTGCCTGTGTCTGCTCCTAGGGCTGCTCCGCAGTGCATACAGGTCTGTTTGCTGCAATGCAAACAGTAGGTGGGTGAAGAATTGGGAAGAAGTTCTTCACTGTGAGGGTGGTCAGACACTGGAACAGGTTGGCCAGAGAAGCTGTGGCTGCTCCTCCCCGGTAGGGCCAGGCTGGATGAGGCTTTGAGCAACCTGGTCGAGTGGAAGGTGTCCCTGCTGCTGGCAGGGGGGTTGGAACTGGATGATCTTGAAGGTCCCTTCCAACCCAAACCAGCCTGTGGTTCTGCTCAGGGTTCCGTATTCAGGGAGACAGTGCCTGTCTGCATAGAATCGCAGAACCATCAGACAGCCCAGCAGGCTGGAAGGGAGCTGGAAGGATCATCTGGTCCAGCCTTTCATGGGAGAGAGCCTAGATGAGATTAGCTAGCGCCCTGCCCAGTCACATCTTGAAAAATTCCCGTGGTGGGGACTCTACCAGGTCCCTGGGTTTCAGTGATTAGTTGCTCTCACTGTAAATAAATTCATATTGCCCTTTGTCTTCTCCATGTGTCTCCTTGCAAAGAGAGACCTTCCATCCTCTTTGTAGCCACTCTTTAAGTACTGGAATATTGTGATGAGCCCTGCCCCACCCCAGGCCTTCTCCAGGGAGATAAGACCTAACTCCTTCAGTCCTTCCTCACAGGGCAGGTTGCCTTGCCCCTTGATCATCTTCATGGCCCTCCTTTGGCCCCTCTCCAGCCTGTCCATGGGGGTTTTTTGTGAAATGTGGGGACCAGGACTGGACACAGTACTCCAGGTGCGGTCTGACAAGTGCTGAATAGAGTGGGATGATCACTTCTCTATCCCTACTAGTAACAGCATCCCTGTAGATGCAGCCCAGGATCTGATTTGCCTTCATTGCTGCAGCAGGGCAATGCTCATTCATGTTCAGCTTCTTGTCCACCAGGACCCCTGGGTCCCTTTCAGCAAGGCTGGGAACACAAGTCCCAGCCTGTCCTGGGCTCACTCTTTATGTTGTCCCACATGCTGGACTTTCCACTTGTCTTTGTTAAACTTTATACTGTTCTTCCTAGCCCACTCTTCCAGCCTGTCTAGGCCACTTCACCACCCAGTTTAGCATCATTAGCAAACTTGGTGAAGGTGCTGTCAATCCCATTGTCCAGGTCATTTGTGAAGATGAAAAGCGTGGGGCCACATCAATCCCCGGGGGACCCCGTGTGTGACAGGCTGCCAGCCTGAATAACAAACATTGATCACCACCCACTGAGAAGAGCCTGTTAGCCAACTTTCTACCCATCTTGCAGACCACCTATCCAATCTGTATCTTACCAGTTTGTCCAGGAGAAGGCTTCCTCGTGGATGAGGGTACAGAAAGAAGACTTTCAATGTTACAAATAGCTTACAGGACTTTCTAGCTGGATTAGTTTCTGCTGCTGTGGCTGCCAAACCCAGGTGGACATGGAGTGGAACTCTGCTGAAAGTAGGTCAATAGAGAATGGGTATAGGACTGTGTGAGTAATTGCTTTTTCAATTGAGCAGCCAAATAAGAGGGAGGGAAGTAATTCAGAAAACAGCCAAAATAAATGTTATTCTTTTCTTCTTGTTTTGGTGAGGGGGGGAAAAAAAATCAAAACCCCACACTTGTATCAAGCAAAACATGTTCAACCTATAATGGTACTTGTAAGCTAGAAAAGAAAGCAAATGGTTTGCTGTTTAAACATTTTCTGTTATCCTGAAGCCCAGTGGTAAAGGCAGTCCTCCAAGAAGAGGGAGGAGGTTCACTTTCCCATTCTGCCTGACATGATTTGAATCTGCATTTCTCAGGTAGCTCATCTAATCACCCTGTCTACAAACACATACATTTGATTTAACTTAACTTGCTGTGTTTCTCACCTTCTTGTTTTCTCTTTGGTCTTTGTTTTTTAATTTATGTTTTCCTTTCAGCATTTCTTATACTTGTACCTATTTTTCATTTTTAACAAAAATTCATTACAACTTTGAGAGCATACAGTCCACAGGGCTGAAGCTGTACGTACACCTGTTGTAAGTTCAAATAGTCAATGAGGAACATGCCATCACTGAACATTAAACTTAATTTTCTTGGCACTTGACTTATTTCTACATACACTACTGTTATTTCTGCTATGCTTACTTGCCAGATGAAGTTTCTAGGAAATCATTTTGATGCGCTCGAGCTCTGGGATTTTAGCAGACATTTAGACCATACCATTGCAAAAAATGACAGTTTGAGAAATCACAGAACCTACCAGAGTTATAGTCAGAAAATGGCATTGAAATGCTGCAATAATTAGATTTTCTGCCAAAAATAAATTTTCTTTCCCTTCATGTATTTAAAACTACTTTTTTGAAAAAGAGGAAATGGCTTACTGCTTCACCAAATTCTTATTTACTGAGTGTTCCAAGAAACAGAAAAGTTTCAGCATGCCTCTGCGCAGCGTATGGACTCCCTTGTCACTTGATAGCAAACCCTGCTTTGCTGACTTAATGCAGTATTTAATTATTCCACAGTGGAGATGTTAAGATATTTTTCATATTTGAGTTGTGACATTGAGGCTCCTGCAGTTAGGTCCTGCAAGCAACCTTGGAGCAGTCATTCTTTCTGTCTGTGCTTCGTGCCTACAAAAGGAAGGAGGGAGGGAGGGAATATGGAAATACATCCCCGTTATGTAAGTCTGAAAGCGAGCATCTGACTCAGCAGAAGGATTTCACTGTTGTGTCGCTTGTCAGACCTGCTAGAGAGATGAAAGGTGCTCATAATGCTTGAAATAGTTCTTGTCATACAGTTTTTATTACCTGGGGCTGATAAACAGAAGTCGTGGTTTCAGTCCACTACCGTCCAATAAGAAAAGCAATTAGTCTTATTTACTTACCATTACTTACCATTTACTTACCACTGGCCCACTGTCCAGTCAGGTACAACCAGATAATTACATAAAGAGCAGAACAATGACATGAAGAAAAATCCCCAAAGCTGGTAGACATTTAAACCACCTAATTATCCACATAATTTGGAAGTACATGTTGTTACCAGTACAATTTTCTCTCCTCTTCCTTTCCTGCCTTGGGTTTCTTACATCCTTTACTGTAATTTATATTACATTAAGCTATTAGCTCATTGTAGCGAGGAATGTTTCTTACCATGCTGACACATTACACTTCCAGTGCTGTGATCAGTGTATTTCAATACCATGGGAATGCAAGTAACAGCTAGAATAAAACTGGGGAAAGGTTTTAGTTTGCTTGGCTGGAAGAGAAGAATATCGAGCATGAGTTGAACCAGTGATGACACTCATAGTGGGATGTTACCAAGAAGGTGATAACTAAAAATGGTCTGGATACAGCTTTCAAATATGAGGTGAAACTAGTCCTCTAGCCATCACACATTGCTGTTAGGGGAAATGTCACACTAAGACTTGATCTATCCTTTCTGATTGAGTCAACAAAAGGTGACATAAAAATGGGTTGGACCAAAGGTATCAAAGCATCCTGCGCTGGAGAGCTGCCAGCAGTGGGTGCATATAGCAACGTGTAAAAAATGGATGCACAGAGTGAGCATTCCCAGGTATACTTTCCAGTTTCCAGCCATCAGCAGTTTAAGGATCTTCTGAGTCAGAAGATGCTTCCATATCTCTCTGTTTAATAGCCTTAAGCTGGCTCTTGCCTAGTTTTTTTTTTTATTATTTTTTTTCTCCATTTTACTTTTTGCTTCTATAAAGGTTCTCCTATAGCGATCAGTTCTCTGATGTCATTACGTCTCACCCACAGGTTGCATATTTTCACATGCATGTTTGATGGAAACCAGTGCCAGGGACCTTCTGGAGCTTGAGGAGAATCATAAGTAGATGTACAGCTTGTGGGGAAAATATCAGCACATTTCTCAACACATCGACATGAGGGGTGTTAGCCATGGTTCTCCTCCTCTGGCATGTTGAGTCTGCTGCTGAGACAAGCTGTTGCAGCTAAGGGCACAAAACTGCAGAAGCCTCAGTCAAGGACTGAAACCAAGCAAATGCCATTTTGAAGGAAAAGTAATTTCACCACAGGGCTAGATCGGTGTAAATGGAGAGCTCTACACAGCTGCTCTGCCACGGTAGGATGCAGAAGGCATGCCACAGGGGGATGCCGGCAGGAGAGGATGGGAGGAGCAGGACCTCCTGAGCCCTCTGTCCTGGTTTTGCTAGGATAGAGTTAATTTTCTCTCAGTAGTTAGACTAGCTGTGTTCTGGTTTCAGTGTGGGATTTGTTATGAGAAGAACATTGACAAAAGTATGAATGTTATTAATTGCTGCTGGAGCTCAAGGCCACCGTGCTTGGCTGGGTCACAGCTGCATTAGGACTGGGAGGGAGAAGTGCAGTGAATAGCAAACCCCAAACTGGCATTGGGATGTGCCCATGAGATATTCCAGATCATATCCCATCATGTTCAGTGTATTATCCGGGGCTGACTGGAAAGGGGGGGGATTCTCTCTGGCTTTTGCTCGGGCTCTTGCTCTCTTGGGATTGCGGTTTGGGATTATTGCTCCTCTGGGATCAGGCTGGGCTTAGTCGGTGGGTGGTGAGCAATTGTACTGGGTATCACTCATTTGCATATTTTATCACTGTTATCATTATCACTACTCTTTTAATATTAGGGGTTTTAAAGTTTTCTTTTATTTCTATTACTAAACTGTTCTTATCTCACCCTACAAGCCTCCTTATCCTTGCACCCCCAGTCCTCTCCCCTATCCCCTGTGGGTGGGGGGGAAGTGGGTGACCGGCTGTGCTGGCTGCTGGCCAAGGGCCAGCCCAGTGAAATTGTCACACCCTCCCAGTGAAGGTCCCTCAGTGGCTCACGTAGCCGTACATCCTTGGCAAAGGGAGGCTCTGCTGCTGGGGGGTTCTATTCTGCAGTTCTTGCTCAGCCAAAACTCAGCTGTTCTGACCAAGGATGGGGTGTTGACTTGTAGGGGAGGGCGTCAGCTCTTGGGAAGTTTTGCATTACTGGAGTTTGCATGTTCAAGGCTTAAGCCCTCCCTTCCAACAGCGCTGCTTAGTGTGCCATTCTCACATGAATCATTTTGACTCATCCCCTTTTACCGAAAATTCAGGAGCCCACTTTGTGGAATCACAAAGTTCCGTGTCGCACGCAGCATGCAGGCTGAATGCAAAGCCTAGCGTGCAGCAATGTGAAGGAAGGTTACAGTGGTGTTTGTTATCTACAGCTGAGGCATGCCTGTGCAGGTTTTTTGTTCCTTCTTGAATTTACTCTCAACGGTTTAAGAAGTAAGTGCTCTGACCCTCCTCTTGCTGGAAGTTACCACTGCCTCAGCTGCAGAGGGATGGTGAAAACACCAACATGCCTGGACAAACTGAACTGGAAAAATTTTCTTGGTTCTTATCTTTTATTATTTTTATTTAGATTTATCCATGCTCTTCTCCAGGCTCGACAGCACTTACAGCTCCTTGCTACTTGCTACTCTTTTTAATCCACTAGCAATTTATACACCCCTGCATATGGATACTCATTACAAGACTTCTTAAGCCAAAACCCAGAAGTACTAAGTACACAATACACTAGTTATTGTCAAGAGAAATTATGACTGCTCAGCAGGTTTGACATTGGCTTGAATAACTAAATTAGTGTGCACTTGAGGAGATAAACAGCTGTGGTAGAAGCCAGATCCACTGACCAGTAAGGACTTAAAATCAGCGTTTTACGTAGCAGAATTGCCAAGCCTTGCATTGTTACCAGCACTTTCAAAAGGATCACAAATATTGTGATATTTATTGTTTCAAAAGGATCACAAATATTGTGATATTTATTGTTTCAAAAGGATCACAAATATTGTGATATTTATTGTTTCTTAAAGCATCAGGCTCCAAGTAACTCCAAGTTTAATTCTCTAAGTAAACTTGGAGAAGTCTACCTCTGTCTAGTCAGTACTTCTGAAAAAAAGACTTTATCATTCCTTTGATTGCAACTGAAAAACATGATTCTTAACATTCTTAAATGCTCCCATGCCAGGGGCGACCCACCTGTAGTCAGTTCTAGTACATGATCCATAAAATCTCACAAGCAAATCTCAAGATTTCTTTTGGACATCCTGACACAAAGTTTTTAAGTGTTTGAGTTTATTACAACTGCTCTTCTGTATGTAGAAAGTCAGTGCACACACATGTGCAAGAAACCCCAGAGAGTTTAAAAGCAATGACGCTGCTTTCTTTCTCCTCAGACTGATGTCACACCAGGCAAGTCACTTAAACCAGTTGCTCACAGTCACTCACTGTTTTTTCTTCAGTTCCTTACACTTGAGCTGACAGCCTCAGAATTCATTTTCAGAACTGAGTGTGAAATAAAATTGCATTATCTATGGAATCAGGCCTTAAGCGCTTCAAATGCTCCCTTGAAAAGTATTAAGAATACATTTGGCCAAAAGCTGTCTACATATCAGTTCTCTACCTCTGCAGAAGACTGCAGTATCTGCTCACCTCACATGGCAGTGATGCACTTTCCTACAGTAGTGAGAAAGACTCGGAAGAAAACAAGTCATTCTTTTACCAGTGGAAGAGCTGAGGAGCGTGCTCTGAGCACAGCCTGGGCTCCCTGCCTGAGTGGGAGGAAGGCAAAGACCAAGCGCTTGCTTGCTAACCAGGCACAGCCTGCCCAGTGCACCAAGTAAGGCTGAGGCCCCGTGAAGAAATGAATCGATGGTTGTAAAATTCAAGTCCTTACCCCACCAAGTTAGGCACAAGGGGACAAAATCAGCTGGCATTTGCAACTTTCATCTTGGCATTTATCATAGAATCATAGATTGGTTTGGGTTGGAGAGGACCTTAAAGCTCATCCAGTTCCAACCCCCCTGCCAGCAGCAGGGACACCTTCCACTAGACCAGGTTGCTCAAAGCCTCATCCAGCCTGGCCTTAAACTCTTCCAGGGAGGGGGCATCTACAACTTCTTTGGGCAACCTGTTCCAGTGTCTGACCACCCTCACAGTGAAGAACTTCTTCCTGATTTTCCATTATGTATGTTTTTGACTTTGCATGCTTAATTATTTTTCTCTGTAATTTGCAGTGTGTGTGTTTTCCCTCTGTTAAAAGGATAAAAAGGCAATCTGACCGGACATCCTGTGGTATTTTTCAGACCTGAGTACAGCAGAGCTGCACCAGCAGGCCAGAGCCACTACACTTGTTTGCGCTGCCGCAGCCACAGCACAGATACAAGTCCCAGTGTCACAGCTCCTACCCAGGTATGGGGGCCCCCAGGTTGGAGGGGTGGTGGGGAGGATGACATTTGTTTTTTTACCTTTATCCTTTGTTTGGTTACCAGCATTCTTTCTTGGATGGACAGTGTAACATCTGTCTAGTCAATACTTCCTCTCTCTGGTTCAGATAACCTTTCTCTGCATAAATACTAGACACCGTTTGTTCTTCAAGACACTGCAATGGCACTTTCACATCCCCACCCAGGGCTGGTTTTGCTTTTTCTGGGCTGTAGCATAAAATAACTGTAGTTCTGAAATTTCTTCCTTTTACTGGCAGGTTGTAGATCTGTCAGCAAGTCCAGAAGAGGTGAACAACTCCACTGACGTATAGATGTACCACACAGAGATGCTTTTTTGCATCTCAAAGCAGCCATTCCATACCCCCTCTTGGCAGCAGGGCTCACTTATCTCTCCATGGCTCTGGTGTAGGTGAAATGAGCAGCAGAGCCATGGCTGCTTTACTGTCCTAGAAAACTACCTTTTCACAGAATCACAGAATCACACAGAATCACAGAATATTAGGGACTGGAAGGGACCTCAAAAGATCATCCAGTCCAATCCCCCTACCGGAGCAGGAACCTCAATGAGATCACACAGGAAGGCGTCCAGGCGGGTCTTGAATGTCTCCAGAGAAGGAGACTCCACACCCTCCCTGGGCAGCCTGTCCCAGGGCTCTGGCACCCTCACTGTAAAGAAGTTTTTTCTCACGTTTAAGCAGAACCTCCTGTGTTCCAGCTCACACCCATTGCCCCTTGTCCTGCCATTGGGTATCACTGAGAAGAGCCTGGCTCCATCCTCATGACATTTGCCCTTGCCTCAAGTCAGTTCTGCAGCTGCTATGCACATCCCTGGTCCCACTAAATCAAGGACTTTGCAGTGTACTTGCAGTTCATTTGCGTGCACGTTGGCTGTGCCCTGTGTGTAGCAAAGTGCTCTGAAAGAAACCCAGACAGCTTTCTCATCCTGCCTGGCTTGGGAAATGTGGACACAGAATTGTGAGGGGTGAGCAGGATATTGGTGTGTCCTAGTGTGCAGAGAAAAAGAGGGCTGACCAACATGGCCTGCCAGGGTAAGAAGCCCCGGCTACCTGTCAGTATAATGCTCTCAGGGCTGCTCACACAAAATAATCCTGGGCAGCTTGCTTACAACCTGAAGTGCCATCTGTAGACATAGTTATCCAGACACCAGGACTGTCCTCCCTCTCTTAAAGTAGCTGCTTCGTTTTAAAGACAGAGATCTTGTAAGAGTTTTTTGTTTTCCTGAGCAGTGCATCCCCCAAGGAGGAATGGGTCATGATTCCGGATTTATATTAGGCAACAGTTCCTAAAAATGAGCAGCGATCAAGTTGTGAAGCAGGGCTTGGTCCTCAGAATCGTCATTTGCTAAGCACCTGTGAAGAAGAGCTACCAGAAAGGATATGCATTTCTAAAATAGAAATTTAATGGTTGTTCTGTGGTTTGCACCTTGCTCTTTGATGATGAAAACTTAACTGGAGCATAAGGCTGGCTAAGTGAGAGAATGTCGGAGAGCCAGGTGCTTTCCTACAAGTTACTGTGTTTTATTTCTAATCTTGTTCTGCTTTGTCTCTTTCCATCCAGGATGGAGCAGTGCCCCTGGACTACTTTGCTTGCTGTGGCAGGGAATTTGAACTGACTGGTAAGCAAGAACGTCTACAGGGTGAGACTGGGTGTAGTACAGAGGTTTCCCCACCCTCATGCTGGCTAGAGATGCTGCCTTCCCAGGGCACAAACCAATAGCTTATAGACATCTTTGCTTGAACTCCCAGAGTGGTTTAATGTGCACTGTACAACACAAACACTTTGTAAGCTCAAAGCAGTTCTGCTTACTAATGTCATTGTGCTGTACGTGGTACATGAGGATTAGTTTTATTGATTATAATTAAAATGTTGTCTCTGCTTATTTTTGCCTGTTACAAAGAATGTTCTGCTGGCTAAAGCCAAATAAAACATTTTGTATCATTTCACCTAGTTAGCTACAGAAGCCTTGATGTAAATCCTTTATGATTTCCCTGCAGCATAACTTTTCCCACCTTCCCAGACTCCCTCAGCAGGGCAGTAGCACAAGGATTTTGACTGCAACGAAGGGGGTGAGTTCCCAAGTATTGCTTCAATCACTTGCACAAGGAGGAAAAAGAAAACTGATAATAAATCCCACTTGCACTTTGCCCTAACTGGCAGCATCTACACGTGTGTCAGTTACATGGCTGCTGCTGCTGCTGCTGGCAGCCAAAGATGACAACAGTGTGGTGAGGGTGGAAGAATCCAGCTCAGTGAATGCACAGTAGGTATCTATATGTGGTCAGCTTTCCCTTATGCAGCTGCAATACAGTTCAGCACCTGAGTTACTCCACGACTACTCCTTCAGCTGGCACACTCTCCCTGCCTGAGGAAATGCTGTTTATACAAATAAGGTCTGTTGGGCATGGTTACTGACTCTTTACGAGCTCCAGTGACTCGGCTAGGAAGTTGTACTTGATGAAGCATGTCCTTAGGGCATCCTTGATACTCTTTCTTGGGTAACACACTTCATCTTTCAAACTCACTTCAAAAGAGCATTTGCTGAGCCACACATTTAGGTAGGCTACCTACCATACATTGATGTAAGATAACTAATTTTAAGAATACTTGTGAGCAAGTTTTTAAGGGGGTTTTTTTTTTCATCTCATGTCTGTACTGAAGAGGAGTTGCTGCTGAGAAAAAATCATAATTATGCCAGCAAGAATACTTATCTAGCACAGACTAGTTCTTCAGTAGAGGAAGTTTTCTGCAGCCTCCCCTGAGTTTTTAACATAGCTCCAGCTTTTGCTTTTAACATAACAAGGCTTCCTAAAGTACATTTTCTGAGTCATTAGCAGCTCATTGCAAATGTCAAATATTGAATAATTACTAACAAAATTTACTCCCAAATTAAGCCCCCCCAAAATCTACTGTCATTAATCGTGTTTTAGACTAGTACTGTCCAGCCTAGAAATCAAAAGTAATGAATTAGCCCTGTCCTGCTCCCTCCAAGAATTCAAAAGTAATGAATTAGCCCTGTCCTGCTCCCTCCAAACCCTGGCTTAAAAATCAGGAGCAATTTTTTTGTGGTTAATAAAGACAGCCTGAATTATTTTGTTCGCCTTGTGGTGACTTGAGACTGTATCTCATACTTGGGTCATGTTTTTAATTATGATTTTAAGTCCCTATGATGGCTGCAGATTCTCCCACACCTGACTCCGTTTTGGGTAAAGAAACAAATTTTGTTACTCTGCTAAAACTGCAGGTGTTGGCCACAGTGAATACAGGTGGTAGGTTTCAAAGACAGATAATAATCTATAGAATCAGGTAATACATTGGATTGATTGATTGTGAAATTTTATCTTCATATTCCTTTCAGTTTGCTTTTTTGTTTCTTAAAGCTTTTTGCCAGAGAAATACTTTTTTCTCCCTTGCATTTAGGATTTTGCATCTTAAATATTGTTCCTACTGGAGTGCATTGGTGACAACTTTAAGATTTTGGTACACCACAGTCCACCAGGGCTGATAAAAATGCAGCCAAATTTTCCGACACAAGAGCAGAAAACTTAGCCCAAGAGCTTTAAAAAAAGGCCATAGGAAATTCTCAGATAAAAAAATTGAAGCATCACAAGTTTGGTACAAAACAGACACTTCCAGTGTTTCCATAGCTGAAGCCTGCACAATCTGACTGTTGTGAATTAAAAGTTTGGGTTTCTAATCATTAAAAAAAAGGAAATAAAAAAAGAAAATAAAGAGCCATGAGTCCTTGCAATGAAGCATTTCTAGATTTCCAGTATAATTTTTTTCAGGGGGTTTCCTTGACAATGTCTGTCATCCTGTCATACCCTGGGATTTCCATGATCTTTAGGCATTATCCTTAGAGGTGCTACATAAGTAATCTTGGCTACATCCACACCGTGAGGGGAAGAGGGCTTGAGAACACCAAAGCCATGTCCTTTTGACTTCCAGCCAGACTGGTGTCAGCTGCAGGCTGGATCTGCCATGTCTGCCCCGGGCTGGAGGGACGGGTGGGCAGGCTGAGCCCCCCATGCCCAGTGTGCACAGGCTCTCCCTGCTTCTGCGTGGCTCTGGGCGTAGGTGCAAGTGCAGGGGCCATGGCTTGGTTGTCAGAGCCGTCCTGGGCTGCTGTGCACTGCAAGGTCAGCATCACCAACTGTATGAATTTTATCAAGGGCA
>NW_010320699.1:0-301 GCF_000700745.2 Antrostomus carolinensis
TATATATTTTTTAATATATAAGATATATTTTATATAATTTTTTAATATTTTTTTTCATGCAAATCTCTTTTTTCTTCTTTTTTAAGGCATTTTTTCTCTGCTTGGGTACATTAGAGATGAATAATTTGATATTAAACTTATTTATCTGATGATATTCAACTGATTTCATCCGTGGTTTATTAAAAATTGCAAAAGTAACATCAATATGAGGTTGATGTGAGACCAAGTATGAAGAGAGAACTCCAGCTTTGAGTTCCTTGCAAATTACTCCACTGAGCATCCAGTTCCAAGCACATTTTCC
>NW_010320699.1:311-1409 GCF_000700745.2 Antrostomus carolinensis
TGCTGACAAGTGGATTGTCCAGAAGTTTTGAAGGCTTCCAACTAATAATTGGAGAAGCCATATTTAAATATCTACACAAAAGAGTTTCTATAGTTGCTGGGATATTTTTTAATTGGATTGGACATCATTAGGGAGCGTAGCTCAGCTCTCTGATCTAGGTAGATGTTCTAGTTGGGATCCAGGAGCAAACAAGAGGAAGATCTGGACACATTTTTTTGACTTGTCATGGCTTCTGTAGAAAAAAAAAACCCCAAGGTGGCTCAAAGAACCACCATGAATTACTGGAAAATCAGGATATATGACTTTGTGTAATGTCCCAAAGAAAGTGGTTCTCATCCTTCAGATGATTTCAAAGACCATTTCTTGGCTGTCAGGTTTTGTAGGAATTTATCCAACCTTTTTATGCTCTTGCTACTTGCATTTTCAAATGAGTTGATCATAGGGAATTTGCAAGATAAATGTCATGTTTTTATGAAGTGAATGGTGTCTTCAGGATAACTTCAGAGCCACAGCAAAAAAGGGGACCTGATATCTTAATTCTCTTGCAGAAAAACTCAAACAATCATTTTATTCAGAGCCAGCAGCACAAATAGTCTGTGCAGCTCTTTGCAAGTGATGGTATTTCATGTTTTCTCCATCTCTGGAGATGTTCCAAACCCACCTGGACACTTTCCTGTGCAACCTGCTGTAGGGAACGTGCTTTGTCAGGGGGGTTGGACTGGATGATCTCCTGAGCTCCCTTCCAACCTCACCATTCTGTGATTTTGTGATTTGATTCTAAAAAAAAAACCCTGTTGATCTTTCTTCTAGATATAGGCTGAAGAGACACATTCATTTCCAGCATCTACAACTGAGTTATTGGCTTGTTTTTCTCTAGGTCCAGAGACAGAAGATGTTGGAAGCAGCATGTCTACCTTAGAGCGCTCGCTTGCTGCCCGCAGAGCCACTCGTGCCAAACTCATGATCCCCATGGATTCCCAACCAAACAACCCTCGTGAGTACCAGGACCTTCCCCCAGCCCCTTTCTACACCCCACAAGCCCTGCTCACCCATCTGAAGTCCCTCCTCACCGTTCCTGGAGCCCCTTCAGGTACTGGG
>NW_010320700.1:0-1691 GCF_000700745.2 Antrostomus carolinensis
CATGGGGTGTAATCCCTGCCGTTCCACCCGTGAAAAACAGAGCGTGGGACAGCTTTCACCTCCGTCCGCGGGCCTGCAGCCGCCTCGGGGCTGCTCCTTGGCTCTCCTCAGGGAGTGGATTGGAGTGGAGTGGAGTGGGGTGGGGTGAAGGCTGGCTGTGCACCACAGGCCTCGAGTCTGGTCCTTCATCCGCTCTCAGAGATGCCTGCCTCTAAACGCACCCAATAAATAGTTCAGCAACTTTTAGACACATGTACAAAAAGCTAACATATATACATTGAGGGGAAAAAAAAAAATTCTTCTCAAGGGTAAGATGATTTGTGGCCAAATACTAGAGAAAGCCTCATTAGTCAGAACTAAACTTGCCCAAAGGTAGCTGAAGGAACCTGAAAGCAATATCTCCTGCAGAAATCATGTGACGGGAAAAGCCACCGGTGATGCTTTTCTTCCCATTGACACCTTCCTCCGTGTTTCCCCTCATGTCCTGGTACCCAGGGCCATGCCAGTGGTGCCTGGCTCTACAGGGAGCTGGGGGGACCTCACCCCCATCCCAGAGCTGGCCCCTGCACACCTGAAGGGTTTATCCCTTGTTTAGAAATAAACTTGCACGTTTTTTGGGGCGGGCTTTTTTATTAAGTCCACTGTCAGACTTGTTCGTGCATTACTAAGGGCTATTTTCAGGCTTCTTAATGGTAATTTTTGTGTATTACTTATTAATGCATAGATAAGCAGCTCTCAACAGCTCTACAGCAGAAATAAATTGGTTCAAATAACAAGTAGAAATTATATAAGTAAAAGATACCAGGTAAGAACCTTTGCAATAATGCAAGTTCTTCCTTTTTGACAGTTCCTATTACTTTTAAGAATTGCCTGTTCATGACTAAAAAGTAATTTGTTTCAACTGCAATGAAACTCAAGATCAAGAATAGTGAAGCATCCGAAGTGCCCTGGCTGCAGCTGAGTATATTGTGCCCGACATTGATGACTCCAGGGAAGATCCTGCTCCAGCAAATAACAACATTGTTTTGCATGTTCTTGCTGACCACTGATTCAGTATGTCTGGGCAACCAGCAGATCACAACTTCAGTGAAGGAAGCAGTATGGTACAGTAAAATCCAACCAGATAGTCACCATGCTCTGTTAAAATTAGCTGCAAATATAAAATTGTGTATTTGGCTTTATTCTACCCTGTTTGGGAAGGGACAGAGTGTGCCCAGCAGTCCGATTTTATTCAGTCTTCATCATCTTTCACTTACATTTTGCCTGTCTTTTGTCAAACACAAATCTTGTAAGCAGCAATTTCTTGTTTACCCCTTATAAACATTTCTAGTTAGGGATTTTTTCCAATGACATCTGATGTCTTAAGGCAACAGTTATCCCGCTTTTACTCCATTAAGTGTACAGATTTTTCATGTAGTGTACTAGTGAGTTACATTGCAAAATATTTCAGATCAAATAGCTGAAAATACAGCTAAACCATAGATGTTCAAGACATAAGGTTGGAGACGCATTAGTTCCGTAATGCAAACTAGTACATTGTTAAGGCTTCAGCTTAACCATGGATGACATAAAGGAAGACAAAAGTAACTTGTGCTTACCCTGAGGCAAGATTACATAGAATACAGCAGCTCCACATATAAATGTTTTCTTTTTAAGAACACATAGAAAACAAAAGTTTGGGGGTTTTTTTT
>NW_010320701.1:0-2630 GCF_000700745.2 Antrostomus carolinensis
AAACCAGTCTGGGATTCCATGATTCTATTAATCCTTGTGTTGTGCCTCCCCGCCTCACCTGCTCAGCAGTGTTAGCTCCTGCACTGGAGATTTCCTCCATATTGATGTCTAAGTGCAAAAATAGTTGTGAGCTGCCCCATGGACCAGTGCCTTGGGGTCCACAATAGGCTGGGGTTGCTTCTGCCTGGTCCAAAATGACAGGAGACTGCATGAAAGAGCAATCCTGCAAGGTCTGCCCTGCGCATTCCCAGCACAGTCACAGGCAGAACACAGAGGCTGTAGTAACTTCAGAGCCAGTGACACAAAAAGGTGAAAGTACTCTTCCAGCAGCAGAAAGCTGCTCAAGGTTTAACAGCCAGGGTCTGGCTGCGAGAGCTCGGCATGCCCAAGTGATGCTGATGTGTCAGTGAAGCCAGAGGGCATCCAGGGCAGCAGAATGCAATGGTCTGTTTCTCTAGGAAAGGTATCACCATAAATGCCAGCAGTCAGCCCTTAGTCCTTTGGGCCATGCGGAAAATGGGGTCAGCAGAAGCCTCCAGCAGTGAGACGCTCCAGGCTCTGGTGTGTCCCAACACACAGGCTGCTCCCCAGGGAGCTGGGGCACTTGATCTCTGTCCCACAGCTTCTGGCAGCCGCAGTGCCCAGAGCAGCCAAGGGAGGCCACAAAGCGGGCTCGGTTCCTCAGCATGTCACAACGACTCTAACATTGCTCCCTGCTCTCTGCAGCACCGAGAAAAGAGCATTTCCCATCATTTCCACACACTTTGATTTTCTGTCTCCTGCACAAGAGACTCAGATGCAGTTCCAGCAGCAGAGTGGGGATGGTGGCCACTGTAACAGGAGTGTGTGTTTGTGGTCACCATGCAATAAAAGCAACGAGCAACGTGCCATCGGCTATTCTTGTGGACCAGCAATTCTCAAGAGGGACTACTTATAGAGAGATCTTATAGCGGCCTTCCAACACCTGAAGGAGGCCTACAAGAAAGCTGGGGAAGGACTTTTCATAAGGGCAGTTAATGACAAAAGAAGGGGAAATGGGTTTAAGCTGAAAGAGGGGAGGTTTAGATGAGATATTAGGAAGAAGTTCTTCACTGTGAGGGTGGTGGGACACTGGTCCAGGTTGGCCAGAGAAGCTGTGGCTGCTCCTCCCTGGAAGTGTTGAAGGCCAGGCTGGATGAGGCTTTGAGCAACCTGGTCTAGTGGAAGGTGTCCCTGCTGCTGGCAGGGGGGTTGGAACTGGATGATCTCTAAGGTCCCTTCCAATCCAAACCATTATATGATTCTATGATTCTACTTTACCTTGTCTGTCAAAGCAAGTCCTCCCTGCAGGGAGATTTCAGCTCTAATTGACAACACTTCTGATGTCAGCAAGATTTTGAGTTGAATGGCCTTTGGGCACACAGCACCGAGTCCCCCTATGCTGCTCTGAAGATGTTATCAGCAGTTCTGAACCTCTGACCCCAGTTCAACAGAAGGGCAAAAAATCAAGGTGTACCCTGCTCGTCTCTCCATGTCTTTGGGTGTCAGATGTAACGTGTCACTCACCAGCCCAAAAAGGAGTGACGGACCCAGAAATCAAGTCAAAACATGACACCAGTCTGCCAAACGCTGCATGCAGAATTTTGATTCTGTAACAAAACAGCCTTTCTAAAGATGATACATTGGTGTGAAAACGATTAAACTGGGCAGAAGTCTGGTGTTCTGTGACCTCTTGCAAGAAAGGCCATTCAGGATTATCTGAGACCTCTCTTGGGGAAAGAGGACAAGGGGCAATGGGTGTGAGCTGGAACACAGGAGGTTCCGCTTAAACTTGAGAAAAAACTTCTTTACAGTGAGGGTGACAGAGCCCTGGGACAGGCTGCCCAGGGAGGGTGTGGAGTCTCCTTCTCTGGAGACATTCAAGACCCGCCTGGACACCTTCCTGTGTGATCTCATTTAGGTTCCTGCTCTGGCAGGGGGATTGGACTGGATGATCTTTCGAGGTCCCTTCCAATCCCTGTCATCCTGTGATTCTGTGATCAGTGCTTGGAAAGAGATCTGCATGCAGCTCCTGGAGAACAGAGGGGGTTGTTGGATCCAGAGACAATGTCAGGGGACCGGCACATCTGCTGCCTGGGAGCAGCAGTGCCCACAACACATCACATTCCACATGGGGCTCCAGCTCCAAGCCAACCCGTCAGCCGGTCACCGGCGTGAGCCCCGCTGTGCTCCTACCTGGTTGAAGTTGTCGAGGGCTTTGTGCAGATTGGCATGCATCCCAGCTGGGGCCTCGTTGGTGATTTTGATGGAGTTCTCCAGGATGCCTTGGGGAATGATGTGGCTCTCAGGGGAGGCTGCTGGTTCTGCGCTAATGAAGACACGGAAATCCTGGTGGCTGCCCTCACTGTGCTGCTCCAGCTTCTTCTCCAGAGAACTCAGCCACTTGGCCACCAGGTGGATGTTCTGGCAGGGACAAAGGGGACAAGGCTTCATCAGTTACTCTCCATTTACACCAGTGCTGAGCAGGCACCAAATCCATCACACAATTGAATGGGACCTGCCAAGGCTAGTTGCCATAGAAGCTGGTACTTGTCCCAGTAGTCCCTGTGTAACTCACAGCTCCTGCATCGGGGCAGGAACAACCCCAGGTT
>NW_010320702.1:0-6668 GCF_000700745.2 Antrostomus carolinensis
AGCTAGACTGATGTTAATAGATGCTACAAGAAGGGTCTGCATAAAGTTTCCTCCAGTCTCCTTCCTTCATTTGCTGGTTACAATCTCTGAACCTGTGACTAGGGATCTAAAGAGGTAGATAGTTCATTTGGAGGGATCTTTTGCCCATTTAAGTGTCTCAGCAACCACTACATACTGAACAAGTTTAGTTGCCAATAGAGACCTAATGCTCAGGGATCCAGATTTAAAACATTGTTTTGCACTTTAAGCAGCAAAATCTGAGATTGTAGAGAACAAGGACACAAAAGAAGAACAAGGGATCAGAAATGTAGGCAGAGGATTAATTTCTTAGGTCCAAACCAAGTCATCACCCCATGAATCTATGGTCACAGGAAACAGACTCCAAAGCCTAAAAGTAGAAAGTATTCATTTAGGATATTTATTGGTTTCAGATGGACTACACAGATAACTATGTATTTGATGGTCAAAGTAAAGTTTCAAAACTCAGATCTGTTGTATATAAAGCCATTTGAGACTAAACCTGTTCAAAAGTCTCCTAATTATATATTTGCTGTGCAATTTGTCACATTTTCAATGTATAAATGAAATTCTTGAAGGAAAAAATGCACATAATAATGAAGTTGATTTTAAAGCAGGCAGATTGAATTGGCAGTAAGCCAACCTACCACTTCATTGCATTATACTTTTCATAGCTTGCTAGTGGTGCAGTACAGTCTGTACATAAAAATAATTTGTGGGATGGTAAGCAACAAACACTACATTTTGGTACACAAAGTAGGGCAATTTGTAAGAACTAAAGTTGGATAAAAACACTGGCAAAACTACAATTTAAGTCTGGTTTTCTAAGCTTACTCTGACTGTGTCATTCTAATTTCTTCCTTCTACCCCATACCTTTTGAATTTTGAATTCCAGTTTCAATGACACCTTACAATGAATGTGAGATCACAAAGATAAATAAGTTTTTATGTTTTGTATAATATTGGTGACAATGTAAGTAAGACTCATATAAGTATATGTGGAAATAGAAGCTTATAAAGATCCAGATTTTATTAATTCTGGACTATTAAGTCATACATTAACAGAACATATATCTATACTTAAAATTTAGCATTGACAGTCTCTAGAGATCAAAGAGATTATTATTGAAATTGTAGAACTGTGAACAGAAAAAAGAATAAGAATATGAAGGGAAAAAGCTTTCCTTTCTTGATTAACTTAGAATTTTGGAAGTTTTCAAATGTTACTAAATGTCCTTTCTGGTTCTGTGATTTTTAAAAGTTTTTTGGAATCTTTAGGGTCTTGACTTATAAGGGATTTTAAAACCTCAGTGGAGCTCCAATTGGATGTTTTCAAAAAAAGTTATAGAGGGTTTTTTGTGCATGTTGTGGCTCAGGTGAGCCTTTATCAGTTAAAAGTTTTTCTCGTAAACTGAAAATCGTATTTCCTGTAGGGATGTTCTGATAACAGAATGTAGTGTGTGTACCACAGAAGAGTTCCCATTTACTCTTTGGATTTGCAAAGTTTCTTCAGAAAAAAGGAGTGTAAATTCCTGCTATAATACCTGGAGTCTAGTTTTGTAGAGAATCTCGGTTTTAAAAGCAAAATAAAGCAGATAATTAATGTTTTAGAGGCTCATTGTTCTGTGGCAACTTGTCCACACAGTATGATATCAAACAAGCACTAAATTTTCAATTTAATTTTGTGACTTTTTTAAAAAGTACTGCCATTTTTTTCCCACTTCATGAAAAAAAATAGGTCTGAAGTCTGAATTCAGTTTCCATAAGGCAATTTAGCAAAAAATTTTATCTTTTTGAACAAAAATTATTAACTTTCAAAGGCTTTTGATCCTGAGAACAAAAACAACACAAGTAAGGGACCGTCAGATATTTTTTAAGAGAGTTTTCAACTTTTACTTTAAATACTTAAGCATAAATGACTGAGCCCAATGCCTCTCTAGTTTTTTTCTTTATAAAGATATTGTTTTTAATAGACTCTCTTCAGATTCTCAACATTGTAAGTGTAAAATGCAAACAATTAAAAAAAAAGGGAAATTTAAATACCTGCATTTGCTGTCTGTGTGTAGACATTCTAAGAAAAAAAATATTTATAAGGATTTCATATGTAAAATGAAATTACTCCAATTAAACTAAACAGCTACAGGTCAAGTCAAGATGGTGAAATAGTAGCAAAGATAGCTATTAAATCTAAGTCTCTGCTTTTAAGGAAGCTTCATCTGGAAATCGAAAAACATCCAATGAACAAATAGTAATAACTAAAACAAAAAAGGGTCATCTTCACCCCAGGTTACATTCTCTCAGTATTGTTGCCAGCAGTACTATATCTTTCAAAAATACACATTCTAATTTTTTAGCATTCTTGCACTAAGTATATACTGGTAAAGAGTGGTAGAAAGAGTGGTATATAAGGTAAAGAAGAAATGTGTCAAAGCAAAATATTTTGGAAATAACCTCACAGTAGTTATAAAGTAATATTCAAAAGCTGTGTTTTTTGTAATTTTTGTACGCATTTTATTAACCTTACTATGTTTATTTTATACAACTGCCTTAAGACTAGACAGAGTGCTTGACATAACCTACTATGTAGTAAGAGTTCTTTCAGCTTTCCCTAAGACATCCATAACATGGTTTAATATTTCATACAAAAATCCAAAATATATTATTCGTCTTGCAAAGCAAAACACTTAAAAGTAGAGAAAAATTAAAAAAAAAAAAAAATCAGAATGTTTGTGGTAAATGTCATCTATGTTTCTTTGCGCATAGTTCCACAAAAGAGAATCCAAACTGTAATCACACTGTTGTATCCTGTTTCTAGCTTCCTCACATCTCCTATTCTTCCAATAGCTGAATTGCCCTTAGTGAAACACTAAAAAAAAAAAAAAAAAAATTCCCCTAGTCAAGATCACACTTATATCCCTGGAGAGAAAATAAAAAATAAAAAAAAAAAAGGTCTGTTTTAATAGAGAGACTTAGATTACAAAAATTTCCCTTTCATTCTCCTTAAACTCTCTCCAGTCCTGCAAAGCTCCCTTGGGAGTTTTTAAATTTGAGATGGAAACGGATGGTGTTATTAAAAAAATTCAAATGTTCCAGTAATGTTTTGACTGCATTCTGCAGTAGCCTTTCAAGAATAATGCAGGAGCTCCCTTTTCTGTCCTTTGAAAATGACTCCCAAAGGCAATATGCTGGATCTATTCCTCATCCTGTTAATAGTTTCATGCACAGATTTCCAAGTCATTCTAAACATTGCTTTTAAACCACTCTGTGCTCTTCAAGACATTTTTGCTTCATACAGGTAAATGACATAAACAGTTATTTTATGTTGCTCCACTCTTGTCATTAAGGTGCCATATTAATAAAAAGAACCCTCATGAGAAACTATTTTTTTTCCAGAAGGCATTGCTGCATAGTATCATCCTTTGCTATCTGTAAGCCTAGGACATAAAGTTTTTGAAACATAAGAAACCTAGTCCCTTGACAACTTTGTCCTTAAAAAAAATAAAGTAAAATAAAACTGAATTTACAATAATTTATACTGAATACAAAAGAAAGTTGGACCAGAGGAAAACTCTTATCCTCTTTTCGTCATAACAAAATGAGAAAAATTATCAAAAGCTAAAATAGGACCAAATGCACCCTAGAACATCATATGCCCCTTTGCTAACTTTCAAATTTAATTTGTAAGGGAAACTTTCTCCTTAAAAGGTCAAAATTTAACTACCTGTGGAAGACTTAGATTAAATCTAGCTGTTAAACTTAGCTGATAAGCAGTTTTATGAGAAATCTCATATCTAATATGACTCTGATATACCTCTCCCTCACCTGTTATAATGATTTTTTCTTTGTTATAATAAAGACTCATCACAGTTATAAGTAACAGGTCACAGTTCTCCTTACTTGCCACCTATATTCCATGTCTGGGATGGAAAACAGCATAAAATGTTTTTTTGCCAGCATATGTCAATTTGTTGAAAGGAAAGATGTATTGTGATATTGTGATTACAGAATGTAGACACTACTGTGATGGAAACATAACTTACTTGTTTCTGTCATCCCCTCCAGTTACGCAGATGCCCAGTATGTGGATGTCGTAAGACTAGTGTTTCTGCTCTGAAGAACCTCAAAAGTCATGGCTTCAGCATGGCTAGGAAACTTTGAGACTAGTTTCAGAAGAGATCAACAGCTTCACTGTAGGACAATCAGTAGATTCTGGAGGTGAAATCCCTGAGTTACCACTATCTACAAAAACCAGACCAATCAGGCTTTCAAAATCCCACAAACACAGTGTGAATTTATGAGTTTTCTATGTCATTGAACAGAAGTTCTAAAACTGATATAAATAACTAAATTGAGTTGTCTCACATTTGCCATGAGTTACCAAAATGCTTAGCACATAGGCTCATTTGAAGAATTCGACTCATTAAATTGCTAAGAAATTTGATAAACTATCTGAGTCCTGGAGGTGAGAAGATATTTTAAATCACAGATAGAAAACACCTCATATTTTATCAAATAAAATATTTGTCCTACAAAATATATGTATTTTTAATACAAAATAAATATCCGTGCTTCAGGAAGGAGTTAAGTCTATGATCCTGCCCATATAGGAGATTCCATTGTTTACCTCTACTAATCCTGTAAATAGCTTCTGTTATTATTTATGGGTTATTCTAACGTATGAGACAAACAGGTGAACTGTGAGGGACCATTTTCAGTCTAGAAGTGTCTTGAAAATCAAATTATCTGTCTTAGCCTTCTATGATTTATGGATGTTGAATCTCACAGAAGTTTGTATTTATCTGCACAGAACACCCTACTAAAAAAAAAAAATGAACACATTAACTATTGCATATTACCACTGGATACACAGAAGAAAAACTTCTTCATTTTGCATTCATAATTGTGGGATCATACCCCAAACTCCTTAGCTGGTCTTTTGGCTTTTAATAATCTGGAGGATGTAACAGAATACCAGCTGGAAATAAGACCCAGATTTAAAATCTCATAGGTTCCTACCTGGCACTACTCTTAAGCTGCTATAGTAGCAAACATTATTGCTCCCTGGCAGGATGCTGTTGTTGCAAATAAACAGCAGCTTGTAGTCAGCAGCTCTCTGACAACCAGATCCAGTTGGCTGAATAGTTCGTACAGCTGTTTTCGCAACAGCATCAGCGGCTATCTCACCCCAGCTGCACCAGGAGGAAATGACAGCATTTTAAATCATCTGCTGCTGAAGGGTCTTGGGCATGCTTTGCTTGGTAAAGCACCATTGATAGGCTCATAATATAATTATCAGCATATCTTCCTGAATCTTCCTTAGCTAAGTCAGCCTAGGAAATAGGGCAAAAATACATAGCTAGAAATAGAAGGAGGAAAATTATGCCTAGTAAAGGTATTTGTTGTATCCTATAAATGTATTTATTGGGAGTAACTTGGCATATGTGAAAGATTTGTAGTCATATCAGCACAGGTGGCTAGCTGTATTGGTTTTGGCTGAGACAGAATTATATTTCTTCATAGTTGCTTTTATGGTGCTGTGCTTTGGATTTTTGATGAAAATGGTCTCGATAACACAGGGGTGTTTTAGGTATTGCTAAGCAGTTCTTACACAGCACCAAGCCCTTTTCTGCTTCTCACACTGCCCTGTCAGTGAGTAGGCTGGGATTGCACAAGAACTTGGGAGGGGAGGTAGCTGGGGCAGCAGACTCCAACTGACCAAAGAGATATCCTGTAACATATGACATCATGCTATCACAGATCCTGATTTAGGATCCTGTCAACTAAACCAATTTGTTATGAATGAGAGAGTTGAAGGTAGTTTTTCATAAGTTGAGATTTTACACAACTTTGACATAGCAGCAGTTTAGGATTTATTATTAGGCAAATCACAGGATTAGATGGTATAGTGTTTAATGACACTTAATTGTTAGCCAAATAACAGAGTGATTTAACAGTTTGTTATAATCAAACAACAAATTAGTTAAAGATTTGAGAATGGCGAGGTTCACACAAGATTTATGACAGTTTCTTAAATCAAATTACAGACGCAAAAACACATACACAAATATAGATATTCTAAAATCAAATAACACACACACACTCACACAAATACAGAGGTTGACCTATGATTTAGATTTTATCATTTGTAAATTGTAATGAATTATTAGTACCAAATTATTATTAAACTTCACTAAATCAAATTATAGTGAATTACTCACTTTTTTTCCTTCATAAACATCTACCAGGAGATGACCTTTGAACCCTTCTCCTTTGCTGGCATCTGTCAGCAGACAGTCTGTGAACCTCATGAAATCTACCTCACAAAATCTACTCTAAGAAGTGTCCCAGCTCAAGGGAAGATGCAGGGCCACCGCCCACTGCATTCCCGGAGAGCTCAAAGGGTCTCACTTCGGATCGCTACTTAGAGGACTGAAAGATAATTTATTTTGGTCAGTTACATTGTTTTGGTTGTTGTAGTTTTGGCCACAACTTGTCTTAGGTGATTCTGGTATTTCAGCAATCATACAATTCCAGTCATTTCCAGATTGTAAAGTTTTGGTACCTACCATATTGAGCTATGATCCAGACAGCAGGAGTTTCAGGTATGGTCAGGGAGTGCCTGATCATCCCAACTCACAGAATCACAGAAT
>NW_010320703.1:0-397 GCF_000700745.2 Antrostomus carolinensis
AGAGTGACTCTTGCCAAGGAGCTTTGTGCTGCTGTCCCTTAATATTCAATCTGGTTTTTGCTGCTCCCTTGCTGGGGATTTTTTCAGCGCTCTCAAGGCCTCATTGGTAACAGGGTGAAGGAGCCCTGGCCCAGGCTCTGGCCCTGGGGGACACGGGGACGCTGCCGGGGGGTCCCTGTCCCCCTGTGCCACCCCCAGGGCCCCGGCCCCCCGTGCCCGTGTCAGGCTCTGGGGTCGATCTCGTGGAACATCCTCTGGGGGAGGCTGCGGGGCCGGGGCCGGGGGGACCCGGGGGGACAGGGGACCCCGCTGTGCACGAGCAGGGTTGGACTGCTCTGGGGGGAGCTGTGAGGGGGGCCGGGGCAGAGTGACCTCCCCAGTGACCTCACACAGCCAC
>NW_010320703.1:854-1118 GCF_000700745.2 Antrostomus carolinensis
ACACTTTGACCTCACAGCCTGCTCTATGATATCATACAACCATACCATGATGTCACAGCCTCCTCTGTGATGTCACAGAATCCCCTCTATGATGCTGTAGCTGCTCAATGACCTCACACAACAAACTCTGTGATGTCACAGCCCAATCTGTGACCTCACACAGCCCACTCTGTGCTGTCACACAGCCCCTTGCTGACATCACAGCTGCTCTGTGCCTCCATGACACAGCCACAGAGGTGCTGCTGTGACACAGCCCCCTCTGGG
>NW_010320704.1:0-537 GCF_000700745.2 Antrostomus carolinensis
TCAGGACCCCCCAGGAGCTGTGTCACCTCCAGCAGCACCCATGGGTGCCCCCTGTCCCCTCACCTTGCTGATCTGCTCGATGCCCTGCAGCGTCATGTCCGTCAGCATGTTGGACTCGATGCAACGCAAGAAGACGTCGTCGTCCATCTTGTCCACCACCTCTTCCTCCTGAGGGGACAGGGGAGGAGGTGACACCCAGCTGGTGACCCACCACCACCACCACCACCAGCAGCACCCATGGGTGCCACCCCTACCACACCCTGTCACAGTCCTGTTCTCGTCGCTGTTCATGATGCGGATCCGCAGCACCAGCTTCTCGGCGTTGTCGTCGTTGAAGATGCAGTTGAGGTCGTCACCAAAGCCTGGAGGAGAAGAAGGAGGGGACGTTGGAGATGGCACCTTGGTCACCACCCAACCCTGCCAGGTCACCTAAAGGTCCTTCATGTTCAACCAGGACCCATCCCAAAGGTCAATGTGGGCTGTGGGAGGTCAACCAGGACCACCAAGTCTTCCTGAGGATCCACCAAAGGTCCCCCA
>NW_010320705.1:0-513 GCF_000700745.2 Antrostomus carolinensis
TACAATCTAAACCCCAAGCGATCGGCTGCCAAATCGCCCAGTTCCTGTACTGGAGATGACATCATCTGCTATGGACCATCTCTTTGGTCCTTTTGGGGGTTGGTGGTCCTGGTTCTGTCCCAGGTTCTTCTGCATCTCCTGAGCTGGTAGAACATGGGACACCAAGAGGTCCTTGATCCTTGGGCCAACCTTTGACTCAACCCACAGTGACAACATCACGGGGGGGGTCATCAAGGGGTTTTTTTTTCTCCTACTAAAAGCTTCTAGGAGAAGATTGAACCCCATCCTAACCCAAAACCCAAGTCACTAAATGTCTTCTTCTCTCTCATGTAGGACATCAAAACCACCTTGAGAAGGTACGTGGTCCTTCTCCTGTCGAAACTTCCCGCCAAGAGTCGCTTTGTGGTTGGATGTATTTGTGAAGAGCAACAGGTTCCTACACTCAGAAAGAAAATAAGACCTGGTGGGGGCATCAAACAGGTCCATGAGCAGGTCCACCATGAGCAGGTCCAC
>NW_010320706.1:0-640 GCF_000700745.2 Antrostomus carolinensis
TTTCCCTCCCAATTTTTGAGGAATTTTCCCTCAAATTTTTGGAGGAATTTTCCCTCCAATTTTGAAGAATTTTCCCTCCAATTTTTTAAGGAATTTTCCCTAAAATTTGAGGAATTTTCCCTCCACTTTTTGTAGGAATTTTCCCTCCAAATTTGGAGGAATTTTCCCTAAAATTTTTTGACGCATTTTCCCTAAAATTTGAAGAAATTTCCCTTCAATTTTTTGAGGAATTTTCCCTCCAATTTTTGAAGAAATTTCCCTCCAATTTTTTGAGGAATTTTCCCTCCAATTCTTGAGGAATTTTCCCTCCAATTCTTGAGGAATTTTCACTAAAATTTGAAGAAATTTCCCTCCCAATTTTTGAGGCATTTTCCCTAAATTTTGAAGAAAAAATTTTAGGCAAATTAATTCTAAAAATTAATTCTAAAAACTCTAAAATAATAATAATAAAAAAAATAAATTCCAAAGTGCTTAAAAATCAGATTTTTTTTTTTTTTTAAAAAGACTCCAAAGATTTATTGAAAAGTTGGGAAGAGGTGGGGGGAGAAAAAGCAGCGCCAAGATTTTTAAAGGAGAATGTCAATTATTTCTTAAAAAATTTAAAAACAACAAAAAACCCCTAAAAAGTCAGAAATAAACC
>NW_010320707.1:0-243 GCF_000700745.2 Antrostomus carolinensis
AGCACACCAACCAGCTGGGAATCAGCCCCAAGCTGCCTGACAGCCCTGCAGGGTCCCAGGCTGCTGCTGCCCTGGTTCCCTCCCCGGAGCTCACAGAAGGAACAAGCAAAGTCACCTGCAGCCAAACAAACAAAGGAGCTTCCTCCCAGGGCTGCGGGGAACCAGGGCAAGGTACAGGGGCTGGCAGAGCCGGGAGGGCTGCTCCAGGGAGGAGACACCTGCCCACACTGCAGCCAGGACCAT
>NW_010320707.1:310-597 GCF_000700745.2 Antrostomus carolinensis
CCTCTTTGGCCCCAAGGCTCCACACAATGTCCTCAGACAAGCCAGAGCTGAGGACGAGCCCTGGGGTCACTGTGGGACAAACAAATGAGGCTCATTACCTACAAAATACATCTTTATTAAAAATATAATCAGTCATTAACCACACAGAGGAGAAACGGAGGGACACGGCCACAGAAGCTGCTCAACCAGAGCAGGAGGAAAGCACAGCAAAGGCAGGAGAGTGAACCTGGAACAGAAACAAACCAACGGCAAAAGCTCCGGCAGCGACGCGGGCGAGGCACTGGCTG
>NW_010320707.1:649-5347 GCF_000700745.2 Antrostomus carolinensis
TGCTTAGAAAGTTGCATAGATTGGGGTGTCCCCTCCAGCTTTGTGCTTCGGCACGAAGGCTGAGGAGCAGGAACGCAGGCAGAGCTGTCCCCAACCCCACATCCCCATCCCCATCCTCATATCCTCATCCCCATCCCCTGCCCACACCAGCTGGGAGAGGAGCGCAGTGGGGACAGGCCCCATGTAACAGCATGTTAAGGGCTGAGGGTACCAGCTTCAAGGGGATGTGGAGCTGCCAGCACCTCACTGGCAGGGAGGAGGAAGCACATCCACACTCATCCTCAGCCCAGGGACCCCCTGGCAGATAGAGGGGTAAGAGGAGGGAGGCTGAGCACAGCCTCTGCCACGACACAGCAGCGGGGGGAGCACGGGGGGCACTGAGCAGGCTCCAAGGCTGCCTTCTCCTGAGCTCCGCGACGAGCGCACGGAGCAGCCAGCTGAGCTGAATCTCTGCCAGGGAGGCACCGGGGTTTTTGGTATCCACGTGGGATTTAAGCCAAGGCAGAGTCACAGCCAAACCAGCTGGAGCCCTCTGGCATCTTTGGTAACAGCAGAAGGAGGAGGAGCAGGTCACCTGCTGCCCACTTCCTCCCCACAGCAGCCTGGCAGCAGTCAAGATGCCGAGCACGCAGGTACCGACCAGTGGGATGGGTCCAAAGTTCCTCTCACGCACGTCACCCTCAGAGGCACCTGCACACGAGACAGACCTTTCGCTCTGTCCCCACCCCAGCAGGCAGGGACACTCCTGGCAGAGCCAGGGTGCCCAACAGCCCAGAGGCAGCAGGGAGGGGAAGAGGGATTCCCATCTGCTGGACACAGGGAAGGAGGTCCCTGCCCCTACGATTCACACGCTGGGAGCTCACAAACACCCACACCCAAAAACCAGGGTGGCTCCAGTCCACCTTCAGACAGGACCAGTGTCCCATGTCTTGTTGGCAGCACAGAGCTCACCTGCCCTGTGGCACCAGCTCCCTGCACCTCCCCTGCCAACACCCTGGGCTCTGCTGACAAAAGCTTTTGTGCTTTACACTGGCAGGAGCTGCCTGAGGAAGATGAGGGTGTCACCTCCCCCTTGTCCTCCCACCAGGCTCTGCTGCAGCTCAGGGTGGGATTGGGGGTGCTGGGAGAAGAGGCACCAGCTCTCCCCAGCAATCAGGGCTCCACAGTGGGGAAACAGCAGTGGGTCTGCCCCTCACATCTGTGGGTCTGGGGCAGCTGACCTCAATCTGCATCCAGGTGGTTGTGGGTCAGGGAATATCTCATGTGATTCTTGTCAAAGGGTGAGTCATCATCCTCATCCTCATCCTCCTCCTCCTCAAAGAGCTGTTCCTCAATGAAGATGCCACCCAGGCCGTACTCCTGCTCGTGGACAGAGACCTCCTGGGGGGTGAGGTGACAGGCACCACCCACAAAGTCAGCAAACCTGGGAAGAAGCCACAAAGAAGTGTGTTGTGCAAAGAAGCACACGTGCCACCCTCTTGCAAGGTCCTGGCACACAAGGAGCCGGGGTGAAGTGCCTCAGTGTCAGGACTGGGCGTTATCTGTCCTTCCCCTGTGGCACACCCTGCTGCCACACACCGCAGACCTTCCGTGCCTCTGTCTCCCTATCTCTAAAGCCAGAGGTGACAGCACAAAGCCACCCCAGGCTTTCAGAAGAACACAGAGATGCAGGTCGGCCACCCCAAGCACACTGCCAGGGGACATTACCTCTTGGGAGACTGGATGCGGGAGACTGCAGTCCAGGCAGAGAAATCTGGGCTTCTGCAGTGGCTTCGAAGCTCCTCAAGGGCCTTGCGTGTCTCCACCTCCCCCTGGAGCCGGTACTCCTCCTCTGTCAGCAGGCGAGGGGGGCTCGGCCCCAGCCTGGCACTCTGCATTCTCCTGCCAGTGGAGCAGCACCAGTTACTGCCCACCCAGCCGGGGCAGGACCCCCATCGCAGGCCCAGCTCCCAGTGCAGGTGGGTCAGAGCTGGCGGTGGGAGGAGCGGAGCACGTCCCTCTGGCCTTTAACTCCTCGCTCCTGAGGGAGGTTCTCACCCAAAAGGAGGAGCAGGGCACCCTCCTGCACCAACCCCAAGGAAAAAGGGACACAACCCCCCCACTTATACCCACCCCAGTGAAAATGTGCTGGGTTCTGCAATGCAGAATCCATCCAGCAGCTCATCCCAGCCCGACAACAGCTGGAAATCAGGGGCAAGCCAGGGTGCTTGCAGCCCTCACCTGTAGGCAGTGAAGGCCCATTGCACAGGGTAGTCCAGGTTCTTGGTGCAGATGGCGATGACCACCAAGGCCAAAGCGATGGGATGGATCTGGATGCCCGAGTACATCAACAACAGGCCCAGGAGCTGCAGGGCCCAGGAGAGGAGGGTGATGCTGCGCTCGTTCTCCAGCGGGCCGTACCTGTAGCACACGCCGAAGCTGACGAAGCCCACGAGCAGCAGGTAGCCTGTGGGAGAGCAGAGGGGTTGGGCTCAGCCTGGCTGACAGGAGCTGGCTGAGCAGCATCTGCCAGGGCTGCAGTTGGGAACATGAGGGCAGCATCTGCAGCATCTGCAGCCACGAGGCGGACAGGAGCCTCAGCAGTTTCCACCAGGGCGTTGCAGCTCCAGTAGAAGACACACAGAGTGGTGAACTGGCAACGGAACTTTGACATGGACCAGTTAGAACAAGTCCAGGGGAGGCCACGAGGATGATGCGAGGGCTGGAGCAGCTCTGCTGTGAGGACAGGCTGAGAGAGTTGGGGCTGTTCAGCCTGGAGAGGAGAAGGCTCCGGGGAGACCTTCTAGTGGCCTCCCAGTACCTGAAGGGGCTCCAGGAAGGCTGGGGAGGGACTTTGGCCAAGGGCAGGGAGTGACAGAACAAGGGGTGATGGCTTGAAAGTGGCAGAGGGGAGATGGAGATGAGATGTGAGGAAGAAGTTCTTCACTGTGAGGGTGGTGAGCCAGTGTCCCAGGTTGGCCAGAGAAGCTGTGGCTGCTCCTCCCTGGAAGTGTTCAAGGCCAGGTTGGATGAGGCTTTGAGCAACCTGGTCTAGTGGAAGGTATCCCTGCTGCTGGCAGGGGGGTTGGAACTGGATGGGCTTTAAGGTCCCTCCCAACCCAAACCAGTCTGGGATTCTATGATAAGTTTGACCAGCTCACACCTACCTAGAAGGTACCGCCAGTAGGACTTGCAGATCTCCCGTAGGTTCTTGAAGATCAGCTGAAGCAGGTACAGGGAAAAGGACCAGCCTCCTACCAGCAGGAAGTAAACAGGACTTTTCTAGAAGAGGAGATGAGAAATTCAAGACAGGCAGTAGGACAACCATGACCATCTCCCCACAGCTGCCAAGCTTTGCTCCATGCAAAGCCAGACCTACAACACAGTACCCCAAGGCCACACACTCCAGCTCTCTCACCAGAACAACCACACAGGTATAGAAAGAGCTTCTGCTGCAAGGTCTCTCATCCCCAGAGAGCCTGACACCCACCTTGGGCATGACCTTAGACATCATGTAGACAAGGATGAGCAGCGAGGCCAACAAGCCAAAACTAATCCCGGCTGAGTAGTAGAAGAATTGGCTCCTGCAGAGATCACACACGTGCACAAGGTGTTTTACAGCTCACAGATGCCTGTGTGCAAACACACTGGCTGGGAGCAACCCCCTGAGAACCTGCAGAGCCAACCAGGCACTGCCCACCCAGCTTGTGGGGGAAAAGGAGGGGACTCACCTGCTCAGCATGTCCCCACAGAAGAACAACAACAGGCCCAGGAAGAAAACCAGGAACAGCTTAGGATCAAAGCCTGGAAAGAGAGTGAGTCCAGGTTGAGAGGAACCCTGGCACAGTGCCCTCTGGGTCGAGCTCCAGCCTGCCACAAGGTCACAGAGAAGGGGCAGTGTCCCAGGTGAACCTCCAGCAAGTGCCTTCAACTCCACTTTATATCCCACTGGCTGGAGACACGCTCCCTTCTGCAGCTTCATCTTCCTTCCCAAGGAAGGACCAGCCCTGCTGGCCCTCAGACCACGAGCTCACCTGGCCACATCCTTGTCACCCCCTCGAGAGCAGGGGGGACCAGGGTGGGCCAGGGTGCAGCCAGATCCACCTCCCACCCCAGGAGCCCCCACCGTGGAGCAGACGTACGTCGGAAGAGGACCACGCAGTATGTGGTGCCGGTCTCCAGCAGATCGACCTTCAGGCAGGTTTTGTTGCTGTAGAGATCCACATCGATGCTGGTGTCGTTCAGCTTCTCCCTCAGGAAGGAGAAGATGATGTTCCACACACTGAACTCCTCCAGTTCCTCCTCGCTGTCCACCTGGGTGACTCGGATCATCCGGCTGCTGTTGACTCGGATCTGCACAGGGTAGGGAAGTGAAGGTGGCCACGGCCACAGCTGCTGGAGGGGCTTGGCCCAGCCAGACCCAGGAGAACCTGCCTTCTCCTCTCACCTGTGTCCTGGTCCAGATGTCGTGCCATTGTGGGACACGTGTGTTGGTGTAGCAGAAGTGGTGAGGAGCTGAGTGATGGTACACGCGGCCCTCGTGGAGCGAGATGACCGAGTCCCTGGTGTCTGCAGAACACAGAGGAGAGGAAAACGACTCAGCAACGGGGCCCAAAGGTGAGGATCCTGTTCCCATCTGAGACACACGGGTCCACTTTCCCTTCCTGGAGTTCCCCCACTGCTCTGGGTGGAAAAGGATAAAAACCCCAGCCCTGTTTT
>NW_010320708.1:0-340 GCF_000700745.2 Antrostomus carolinensis
GATGGCGCAGGAGCCGCTGCGGGGGAAGTGGTCCAGGCACGACCGAGGAGAGCCGGGTTAGTGACACCAGGGACAAGATGTGTTCGCGTAAGTACTGCACTGACGCGCATCTCACTGCCTAGAAACAGATCGTTTGATTTTAGCTTTTGCTTCCGACTCTCGCAAAATGCAACGGGATTGTTGTAGATGATAGGAGAAAAGCTCCGTGTTTAACGATCCTTTTGTGTCTCCTCTCCTCACTGAGCGGAAACCGGAATTTAATTTTATGATATAGGTAATTGCTCTAAATGTCTACTGTAAGCAAACAGACTTCAGCCTTGACCGCACTTTATCGATCCTA
>NW_010320708.1:378-630 GCF_000700745.2 Antrostomus carolinensis
CCTAAGGCATCGCTTTATAGCCTACGCTAATGTTTTAAACTCCCCTTTCAAATAACCAAGTAGTACATGACTTGGCAGAGCGCACCGAAGGCGAGACACGCCGCGCAGGTCTGCGGCACCTCAGCGGCGTAAGGCGGGGGAAGCGGGCGGTACTGGTTTCCCCCCGAAGAACAGAAATTTGCAGGTGACCAAAGCTACGGGGCTGAAACGCTGTTGGGCTGCTAAAGATGCTCGATGCCCGGGAGAAGGGCG
>NW_010320709.1:0-12207 GCF_000700745.2 Antrostomus carolinensis
TAGATATATATATATAAAAAATATATATGTAAAATCTGAATATTGAGATACAATATCTTTAGGTGGTTATTACCCATTCATAACTTAACTGGACCTATAGTTTTTAAAATGTGCTATTTAACCTAGAGTTCTTTTGTATTCTACTCCGAAAAACACAAATCTTGCCTCTATTTATTATAATACGCATTTCCACACCCATTGCCTACGGAGACAACTGAGAGCATGGGAACAGTCTTGGCATATCTTCCACATAGTAAAAGGAAGCTGCTGTTGTTGAAACCAGTCTCTGGTTTCTGAGAAGCAGAACAATCTAGGTTGGTCTTGGTAACAGACAACAGCTGATTAGTAAACTGGAGCTCTTCTCTGTCCAATTTTTAGAGCAGAGGCAGGGGAAAGAGAGTATAGGTGTGCCTGCAAAGTAATATGCGCAAATAACCTTAAACAAGACCCGTTACACTGAGATACTCACCGCGTCCCATCTTTATCTGCCACAAATGTTGGAGTTGCTATTAGAGGACTTCGTAGATCTTTTCTGATATAGATTTTTTCAGTGGAAGCTGCACAGTTGGTTGGTTTTTCACGCTGCACATCAAAAGGCTTTCTAAAAAAAAAACCGCTATATAAAGACAGAAACGTGCAGATTTGAAAGGGAAGAATTCAACTGAAAAACACAGAAAGTAAAAATTCTCACAGAAGGATTTTAGTTTGCTCAGTTATGATGCTGTATCAGCTCAGTACAAAACTGGAAGTTTAATATGAAGACAGAAGAAACACTGGCTCCAGTTTTACTATACCTCTCTTATGTACATTTTTAACTAGAGTCACAGATTGATAATGTGCTTTAAATTTTGCTGAACTGGAGTCAAACCTTCCTATTTCATTGGCATTTAACAAGATAGAACATTCTGTAAAATGTGTTTTCAAACTGTTATTTATTTACTTTTTACAGGTAAAGCTATACTTAAGTGTTAGATGCAGTCATACTCTGGATGATTCAGAACAATACAAACCCACAACAGACACATAAAAAGTCAAGACAGGCAAGTTATAAGAGAGATGCAGGTTAATTCCATGGGAGATGAGTCTCTGCATGAAATGTAATTCACTCACATTCATTCATTCCACCCAGTTAGGGAAGAGTGTTCCAAAACCTTTTCAGAATTTAAAATATTTCTACTTTATAACTGGAAGAAAGTAAGCTCAGTCTCCAGTGTGCCAAACAAGTGTGATAAATCTTTTAATAAAAATAGTAAGAAACAGTAGCTTTGTAATGTTAAAAGAAGTGAAAAGTGTGTATTTATAATAGTAAGGTATTATTATTAAACAGATTACAGAAGGTTAACTGGAATCTAAATCACTGAACTTTACAAAGTCCTCTATAGTTTGGCATAACATTCGACTGCATTGTTTTTTCGCCTGAAAATCTGGATAATAAAATGAATAAAAGACTATGAGGATAATATAAAGAATATTAAAAAGTGTTGCAGTGATATTAATTCTCACACACTTTGCAGATATAAGGGATAATACAAATGGAGACAATATTCTGTGCTAGTCATTGTACCAATTAATCATACAGCAGCTATTGATCTAAAAGGTTAACATTAACAAGCAAACAAAAAAATTCAACCTTCCTCTATAGTCCTTTTGAATGTAACAGTAAAATACATGGGTATGTCTCTCTCTACCCTCATAACCAGCAAGAGTAATTTAGCTCTTGATTTTATTTTTGCTAATATTTGGGACAAATTTTAGGGTCTTAAAAGTAGGTATATCCATTTTATTGGCTTAGTTAAGTAGTAGTATTTATTATTTGGAAGTCACAGTATCACATTGGGTACTTAACACTCACATTCCATTTTCATGCCCATCTCTAGACATTTCTTAAGCCTACAAAACTGGCAGCGATTCCGATGATGTTTATTGATGATACAGTCCTGGTTGCTACGACAACTGTAGGTCAAATTCTTCCTCACACTCCTTTTAAAGAATCCTTTGCATCCCTCACAACTGACAGCACCATAGTGACGACCTAGGAAACATATATATTGTTATTGAATGGAAATTACTTACATTTTAGCATAAAAATATTTAACTTAAGCAAGTAAAACATTGTAAAAGTCACCCTTTAAATTTATTTAGCATTCTTACCATCATTTTGGACCATAAAAGCATTGACAAAGTCTTACAGGATGTTTCCTGTTTACCTGTTGTGAGGGTTTTTTGGTGAGAGTGTGGAGAGAAGAGAGGAAGTCTAAGCCTACTTCTGAATGAGAGGCCTGTGAATGGGTAGTTCCCATTTTGGACAAGTACTGATGCAATTCTATCTGTTGTTACAGGTTACATTAAAAGAACATATAGGCTAAGAGTTTTAAGTAAATTGAGAATATAGGTAATTTTACAATAAAATTTGAAATGCAATCTTAATTTAAAATTTCTATACATATAAATTCTGGCATTGTTTTAATTACATAAACACTTAAAAATAAAAGAAAGCATGACAGAGAGGTGTCTTCTCTGTAGCATGAAAGCACAGTCCGCTTCCTTGGCTAATGTAGACATTGTACCTCGTAGACTCCTTGTTACTGCATAGATCTGAAACACTGATGATTCACTTGGTCTCTACTTGCCTTTTTCTGTGACAGTAAAAAAAAAATCAAAATCTACCAGGATGTCTTAAGTTTGTTAGAGAGCACTAAGTAGCGTTTTCCTGGAGCAGGTAGACTTCTAGGTGATAAGGTTAATTGCATGGTTGCCCACAGCTGTGGGGAACCAGACTAAAGGCTTCATATAGTTTCTTTCAGTTACCAGGAGATATTAAATAATTATTTCCTCTTTCAGCACACGTCAATTTATCATACACTCCAGTTGAAGTACAAACTAATATTCTTCCATGCAGAGTTTAACTATTGTGTGTGTATAGATACAAAGTATAATGTTATCTTTTTCCATTTTAGACTCAATTGCTTTTGCCATCAGCATGGCTAAAATCAGTTAAAATACATGAAACGTCCTCCCTTCATCCCAGACATCCTTCAATCAAGTTTCTTGCTTCCTTACCTGATGCTTTATCGCCACAGACTACACAATATTCTACTACCTGGGGCCGCTGAATGTCAGCTTTTCCCAGCAAACGTTCCACTGAAGCAGAGTCTGTCACTATCTAAAACAAAATTCCAGAACAAATAGGTAATTAACCAATATTTTCTTCTGATATGAAAGTAAGAAGCTTCACGTACAAAACAAGATTGGTGTATCAACTGGGAATAGGTGGCTGAATTTGAGAATAAATATAATGTGGAATGAAATTAAGTAGTAAAAACCACAAGTTAATGGGTGTTTTCACTTTCAAAAGTGAGACTGTTGAAACAGTAATAGCAAAAGAAATTCCAAATAAAACTATTTAGCATAGTAAAATCTATTTTAAAAGACTGTTAATACAATTTTTCAAATATTTATGTAAGAATGATACTTCTCTGTAAAATATTCTCTATTGTAACAGTAGCAATAGTGACCAGGCACTTTTTTTTTTTTTTTTTTAAGAATGCTAGGAAGAAATCTGAAATTTCACTAGACATAGATTATTGTTTATGTGATTTGTTTTGCCAAGATCCCATTGGTCTGGATTATGCTCAAGAGCCACAAACAACTATAACAGAGGACAGCTCCTGCTCCAAAGAGCTTTTACTGCAATGTCTTGATACTGTATTGTGAACGTAAATTTCCTCAGGCAAGTTGTATTTCTCTGTATCTGTGAATCTTGAACAGACCACCTGAAATCCTGGCACTTCTCACAAGTATCAACTTAAGTCTTTGGAATTTTAATGAGAACTCACAACAAGGGGTGATGAGTGCAATGGAATGCATGAGGAACATGACAGAAAGATTTATGATTGAATAATGAAGCCTACAATTATTATAGTCTAATCCATGTAATTAGATCTTTAGAAAACTACTGCAATTTGTCTTAAAGTAATTATAGACTTAAATAATATAAAAATCAAAAACTGAAAAACAAAAATCTATGGTCTATCTCAATTACTATATTTACCTGAATTCTGCCTGGCACAATGTTGTCCGTGGTGGTAAAGATAAGCTGCTTGGCATTAGATGTCTCAGGTGCAGCCAGTATCACCTTTCCTGCACCAGTTCCATCTGGACTGGCTAAAATAAATTGTTGCTTTGGAGACACAGCTGAGTCCACTGCCGTCACTATTTGGATTTTTTGACCTGTTTGCTGATCTGTCACAATCTGTAAAACACATTGAAGAATTTTATGAGCCACAGTAAACTTTAAGTTTCACAGCCTTTCATTCTGTCTCAGAAATGTATGATACTCTCTGGTAACTATGCTTGTTATTTATTATTTTGGTATTTGCACATTTATTGCACTGGTGCAAAGTTACTGCAGCTACCTACAAAAGTGCAAAGCAATAAAATCAACCCAAATATATATGCATCTAATATATATGTATCTACATACCTACCGCATAGACAGAAAACACTAGACAGAGTTGTGAAAAGTGTGAGTCTGATATTGTTAATAATGAAGAGATGTGGGAAGATATTGTAATCTGAAGTGAATTTACACACACTGATATTACTATTAAACTGACTGTATTAGATATCACAATATCAGTGTACTTATTTCCCTAATTTTGATTACCTAGACTTTTTATCTAGTTGTCATATCCTTTTTGTGTAATATGTCTTACAGAAAAAGACATATGTTAATAGTTTAATGGTAAGACTATGCTAATAGTTTTACTAAGATAGAATGCCTTAAAAAGGCATTAAAACTATCCACAGCAGGAGTTGAATTACAGAGCTGATGATTTTTCTAGATTACAGAAATTTCAGGAAAGATTCATTTCATATTTTGTGATTACAAAACTTAAGAAACCTGTACAAAGGAAATGGTACTCAAAGCTGGGGATGAAGCCAGCCTACTATTGAATTTTGGACGAGATAGAGCTTTTCAGGGACTCTTTAGATTCTTATATTTACAGAATAGAATAAGCTATTTTAGATCTCATATGTATAAATGTTTCAGTGCATAAAAGCTCCAAAGAAGCTCAAAGTTTAAAGGCATTTCGTTACCCCTTAGTCCCACTGTTGTAAAACTGTTCAGTTGTTAAGCTCCCAGAGTTTTCCCTGCTGAGATTTCCTCAGTCTCCACCATTTTCATACAGATTTTAACTAATGGGAAAATTCACAGTGAAATCTCATCTTGGATTATGACTGACACTCACCTCTAGCACCACCTCTGGCAGAAGTACATGGGAGTAGCGTACTGGCACAGAACAAAGTCAAGGAGGGCAAAAGCTCAGTATTGCAGTACTGCAACTCTCTTGTAGCTTTAATATTTAACAAGTCTTATATCATTTGTCACTGCATACACTTTGATACATTAATGGTATCTTCATATTATCCATCCGTAACAACAATCCACTGGGCAGCATTCCCAAAGGCTAACTTTATCCTAAATAGGCTAGTCTCCCACTGGCTTCTGAATATTGTAGTGAGAGAGGGGAATGCCCTTGGAGATTATTTTAGGTGTTCTGTTGACAATGTCTGCACATTTGCTACAGCTAGAGCTCAGGAGACTTTTATATGTAGGCTAAGTTTAACCTCTGTGAATATTCCTCACAGACTACATCATAAATAAAATTATATTCAGCCAGCGGGTCATCACCAAATACATGCTGAGGGAGAAAGAGAATTTTAATTTGCACTAAAAATTATCTGTTCTTACAAAATTTAAGCAAGTCTTCCATAGACTTTAGCATGCTTTTGTACAAACCTAAGTGGGAGGAGGAGAAAATAAATAAGATGCAATAGTTATTTAATCAATAGATTTTTACCTGAATGCGTTGTGGTGAAGCTACAGAGGAGTCTGTGGAAATTATCTGGATACGTTGGGAAGGGCTGGTCATCACTGGAGATTCAGATAGTGAAGTCTGAACAGTCTGCACCTGTAAACAACATATAGAATTTTACTTTACTGAATGCTTTAAAAAACCCATATATAAAAATATATATATTTATTAAAGATCAGATGGCCCTATAGCATGGATTCTAAATTTACTGGAAAGGTTACAGTCATTAAAGCAACTTGGATTTTTTTCAATGAATTAATAAACATGCAAGATAACATTGGCTTGACAGCCTTCATCTTCTGTTTACAGAAGGGATATGGCATTGGCAATGTATATTTACACACATAATTCCACAGCTGTGCATATTTAGACTTTGTGCTTGTTCATCCTCAGATTTATCGCTGCAACTGTGAGTACTAATTGTTCCTTCTTAATAGTTGTAAAAGTAGTATAGATGAAGTCCTTACAGTATAGATATAGTCTTTACAGTCAGCTCACAGGTAGACAGCTACTGCTTGCCACTCCCCACAGCCATCCAGTCCCATTTTTATTAAGCTTAGAAGATACAGATGCTTATAAAAAGTACCGTATTTAGTATTATTGGGATTTTTTTCAGATATGAACATGAGCTGAAGCTATCATATCAGTTTTTAACACAGAGAAGTATCAACAGACGTGGATGTTTATATGTATTTTTTTACATTATTCATACACGCATTTTCACCATTATTAGTTTGGAAAGTGGCCACATAAAAATTGGGCTTAACAAAACAAAATCAAAACAAGGTATATCAAAATTATCCTGGAGGTTCTCAAAGAATTAGAACATGGATAGTTTCTGATCTCTTCTTGTTTGTTTTCAATGGAATAGAGGGAAAGCTAAATCATTCTGCTACTTCTATAGCAACTCAGAAAAAAAATACATATGCTTATTTGTGCTGTACTCATTATGAAAGCTCTGCTTTCTTGGTACATTTTACAAGTTACTAGTCCCTGACATGGCTCAATGTTTTGACTCTTGTGAGAAAACTCAAAACAAAGGAGATAAATTTGTTCTAGAGCCGTACACTGTGTACGTTCACCAGTGCTTTCAAAAAAGTTGCAAAAATACTTGAACAACGGTTAGTGGACACAAGACATCAGTACTTTGGTGCAGACTACAGCAAGTCTAGAGGTGACATTACTGTCTGCAGTCAACAGCACACCATGGATACTTTTTCAGTCACATTCTTTATGGAATGTTATTATATAAAATGATGGGAAAACACAATAATATTTAAAAGACTGCTGACAGCAAATTTTGCACATGCACCATATCTGAATAACAAGCACTTTAAATTCTTACGGTACGATATAAATTTATACAGACATCCCATTTCAACCAGAATAAAATACTGTGGTGACGTACTCTATAAAAAAAATTAACAGAATATGGAACTACTGATTTCTTCTATACTCAGTTTAACCTATAACTACTTATTTGAAAATAATGCATATAGGCCAAAGCTCTCTTCTTTGGAAAAATGTTCTATAATGTCAATGACTTAGCAGCCTAGATTTTATAGAAGTCTGCCTAATGCTAAATAGATCTTACTTACATTTTGAAACAGATTTTACATTTTGATAATTTCATTATTTTCATAGAATCATAGAATGTGTTGGGTTGGAAGGGACCCTCAAAGGTCATCTAGTCCAACCCCCCTGCAGTGATTTTAAATAATTGTAAATTGTATCATTTACAATACTTGTAAATTGTGATTGTAAACAATAATTTGTGTTTTCATAATACCCCCTAAATATACATTTACATTGTCCGACAGAATCTATAGGACTGTGTTTAGTGTATGACTGATTATTATACTTGCATTCTATATGGGAATTTGAGAGTATCCAATTAGAGTTAAATATCTGCAGTGAAACATGGCCAAAACAAGGAAGCTCACAAGTTGTTTTTATTACATCCTCTTTTAATGGAATGATTTTTAAATCAAAGACTATGCAGCTAGACAACAGGGCAGTGTCAATTTAGTAATTATTTAAGCTTGCGTGGAAAAAAATCTTAATTTTGTAAGCCTTCCTGTATAACTACAAAAAAAATCATTTGTGATGTAAAGAAAGAAAAAACAGTTTGGATAGCAAGGAAAATTTACTGCAGTTTCTTTGGGGTAGCAAAGGTGTTAAAATATACATCACTTAATGAAGCCATACTGTTCTACTCTTCCATCACCTGTACCATAAGTAATCCCATATACTGTAAAAGCAAAACTTAAATCGAACATACTATCTCTAACTATCTTTAATACACAGGTCGCAAAAGCTCCATCATAAGTGACAAAAATATACAGCAGAGATGCAGAAATAGTCAAATCTTCCAATTACTGAATGACACAAGGCAGCCAGCAGCAGAAAAGAAGATATCTAGGCAAGAAAAATACCAACTCCCAAAATCAAGACTCTTAGAGGACACATTTGAACAATGACCTCTTTATCTTCCATGCCATATTATCTAAGCTATGCACCCTTTAAAAGGTCTAAATTAGAGCAAGAAGATCTTTTAAAACTGTTTTCCAATTCTTACACCTTCAATTATAGAATCCTTAGCCTTGTTTTGAAGCATCTTCAAACCTTACACCATGATGCACCACAGGCAGCTTGGAAATAAATAGAGATCTATTTTGCCATGCTGTTCAAGGACTTACAGCAACTTATAAAAAGAATGACAGTATATATATGGTAACCGCACCGAAATTCTTCTGTAAACGTTTTGTGACTAAACAATAATTTCTTTTCTCTGGGTTTGTAAAGTACCTGCTGCAAAGAGGTCCTAGTGTACAACGGAAGTTCCAGGAACTATGTCAATATGAAAACTAGTGCTTTTTGCTTTAACACTTTCTCAGTTTTTATAGAATTGACCATATCCTCATATGAAGGTTATTTTTACTCATCAATTCCAGTCTCCTGTAATATGAGTTATTTCTCATCCTTACCACATGACTAGTTGATTACCTGAAGTCTATCAGTGAGTTCTCTATAAAGTTGGGTAAGTTTAAGGCCAGCTGCCATTATATGATGATAATGTAATTTTCATGTTTAAATATTTATGAACACATATTTATTAAACTAAAACCAGACTATATTTTAGTCTTCTCTTGGCTGAGACCCTATGGTGAACCAATGGAGAACAGTTTGTCTAATACCAATAAATGCTTCAGTGTGCACATATAGTTTATTTCTATACTCTTATTAATATGCATACATACTCAGGATGGTGTAGGACTCTGAAATGTAAAATTTTACCTTTTTTTCAGACTTGCCTACTTAATACTCAGTGGAATAAGAACAGCTTTGAACTTCTGACTGGTCCTAAAAATCTCAAGTTTATTTACCATACTGAACACAGATGCCATTGGTTGACAGCAGAACAACAACCATGGTAAATAAATCAAATGCAAAAAGGGAATGTATTTTTTTGAAAAACACAATTTATAACAGTGAGGGAATAAAAAAATCTCCTGCCATTTTGTTTGACAGATAAATTTATCCCTTGAGCATTGTCACAAACCTATAAAGGATCAGAACAGATAAATATGTGACGCTTTATTATAGTCCTACCCAGTCAATTGCACCGAATTTGACTTCTTAAGTAAAGATATGAAAAAAAAAATTTCTATCAGATATTTACAAGGTTCACTTGAGACAGCTTCTATAAATACTATAGGAAAAATTAAGCTGTCATTAATTAGACTCCCAAATAAGTCTAATCAAAGTATTCTGAAAGCAAATGGCTTGAATGGCTTGTAAGTACTCATATCAGGAAGATAATAGAGTTCAGCATTATATTAGGTTTACTTAAAAGATTAAACATAAAATTGACTATTCTAATCTGTTGTTCAGAAGAAACATGACACTGTGTAACGTGTATCATGTTTTAAACAACTGCTTTGGAAGTTGAACGTGCAAAAACCTAGACCTCCAAAGTCAACGAAGGTTCATTTCTGTAATTCTAAAATATATTTTAAAAAACTAAATACACTTTAATTTCTTTGAGACTGGAAGAGTCTCTAATAAGATTCATCTTCAAGACATGAAGAAAGAAACAAAGTAGGCCATATATCATAGAAAACTTCAGTGCACCACATTTTACAAATGCTTAATTAACAATCATTTAAAAGTAACCACTAACACTGTGACTTAAACACAGTCAGGAAATAATACATACAATATAAAAGATAGCTCAAGACCCCCTAATTTCCCTAAAACACATAAAATACACTTATTTTAAGAGACAGGGGAAAAATAATCTGCTTTAAAAGAAAGTACTGTTTTCTTCCTGGAGCTGCCTAGCTGTACACTGTACAGACTCTAGTACTTACAGTGTCAAATTCTTCCTGCAGTCTATTTACATTTTTCCTTAGCAAACCTCTGAGGGCAAAACAATCCAAGGGAAATGTCGAGGTCACTTTTAGCCAGATCACACATATTTTCATCCAGTCTCCATTACTGAGGATTCCAATCACAGAAAGCAGCCAGTATTGTTTTAAAATGCCCTCTCTGTGACCCTGTTCCTCTGAAGGTCAAGTGCACTATCATTCCCTGTAACCAAGGAAGCAGAATCGACATGTTCCTGCTGTTTTGCCAGCTGCTGAAGGATTTTGTCTAATAGTAAGATTAATTTCATCTGGGAAAGATAGTCCCAGGTTACCAAGATAACCCCTCTCCCTGTTTTTTGTTCTTAAGCCCCTCAACCTGTTCACTCAACATGCAAAATTAAATCCGAGAAAAGAGTTTGCCTGTATCTGGAATTATTTTCAGATCAGCAAAATTGAAAGGAAAATTTACCACATTCCCTGTGGAGCATCTTTAGCCTTAAAGTTCATTAAGCTAATGTATTTAAAGGAACATAGGCCTTTCTAAACTAGTCCAGGGCTCTCAAATATGAAGTAGCATAATCAGCCTTAACACACTTAAAAATTCATACAGTAAGTTCGTGACACATGTGATTAATTAAATTTAAGCTACATAACAAAACATTCATATGAGGCTGTAGTGAAGGCTGACAAATGGGTGAAAAGAGAAAATATTTTAAAATTCTTAGGAAGTTAAATTTGTTAAAGTTATGGTATGTTACGTTTTGGGGAACACAACTATGTACTTCACAAGTTTTACAACAGCAAACTTGAATGCAGTGGACTTCCACTACAAAGCTTTATGCAACAAATGTATGACCTAGGTGTCTTTAAGTAGCACAGGTATTTTATTTTAACTTCAAGGACTCCTAATCTTAGCACAGAAATGTGCTCACTATTGAAATTAGGCTCTTTATTTGATAGAAAACACAATTATCTATTGTACAACTTTCAAAAAATAATATCTATCAATAATTACTGTAACTACAGGAGTGTATTTACAGCACGGGTACAACGTAAATGTTACGTCAACTAATTGTGATATACTGTGGGGGAAAGTATTTTACCTAAAACACATGAGAAAACCCAGTGAAACTTTTGTTGGATTTTCCTTGTGCTTATTATCTTACAGCACACTTAATAACCAATGCACTCTAGGTGTTTATTTGTCCAGTTCATTCAGGAAAGACATTTATAATACCTGATTAGCAGCTGTCTTTCCTGAGCCAAAAAACAAATCCTAAATATAATAATGCTTTATCACTACATAACCCTCTGTTCAGAAGTAGGCTTCCAAACTCTAAACTTTGGAATAGCTGTATTGCAAAGAAAAGGCAGAATCCTTGCAACAATGAAGCAGAAGTGATATAAAAACACACGGTAAGAAAAAAAATACTGAAAGTTGCTTGTTTTCTAAATCAAAAGACAAGCCAGCAAAGTAATTGATATTTGAAATAAAATACAAAAACGATCAGCTATAGTGTACTGATGTAGTTAGTACTACATTAGTAGTTACTAATGTAGTTAACAGCTTTGTCACAATTGCCTAAGTCACCCACAAAGTCTCTAAGACTGGCATAAGAAATAAAAAACATAAAAAAATGCATCTTTAACTAAGAGTAATGTTAGATTTTTAGGGCCTGATAATTATTTTTTTGATGGAACTTTCTCAAGTACTATATTGCTGCACAGAAATATTACAGCTACAAAAGCTTTCACTCTTAATCTTACAAGACACCAACTATGCTACCGTAATAAACATCCATAGCAAAGCAAAATTAGTATTTTATAACTGTAGAGTTTCTAATATTTCAACAGTGACATTCTTGCAGTACAATGCTTACAAGACTATATATTATGTTTAATATAACAGCGGGCCTCTTAACTACTTATGATGTAAAATGTCAGAGACATGAAGAGCG
>NW_010320709.1:12237-16330 GCF_000700745.2 Antrostomus carolinensis
CCAGTATTTTTCCAGTCCCATGGCAAAAGATACTTTCAGAAAGGCCCAGGGTTTTGATCGGTTCTTATCACAGCACTGAATGCAACTGAAATCCTCCAGCAATGCAACTGGTGTAAACAAGATCCCAGTAAGCACAGGGCTCAGAGTCATCTCCTGTGACTCTCTCCCTATAGCCCCTGACAGAGAAAAAGGATGCATTGGGAATAGTTTGTGGCTGTCATGGAACCGGAAGGGGACAGTTTTAGCAACTAAAATTTCTTCCTGATCACATCAGAGCTGATGCTGGAAAGAGGAAATAACCCTTATTCCTCCCATCAGTGACAGTTCTGTTTAAAATCTTTGCATTAAAAACTAAGGCAATGCATGGGGAATACATTTCCACTTCATAACCAAATACATCTTCCTTAAACAATATGCAAATCAAATCTAAGTTGGTGCTGGGACTGAACATGGGCCACTGATAAATTGCACAGTGACTACTAAATACTCACGTGAGAAAAGCAGCGTTACTTATTTTTGCATTAAGGCTAAAGTATTTTTTATGCTTTTCAAAAGCTACTAAGGAATTGCTGAAATTCCCTCTGAATCTCCTAGCTGCTCTCTGTTCTCCAGTCTCATTAACTGTAAGTAAAGGCAACTCCACATACTAAAAATGGAACTCTCTCGCCCAATCTTTTCAGAAATACACAGTTGGAAAAATGCAACAAGCAACATGCTATAAAACAGAAGCAAGCAAAAGCAGAGAAACCATTTGAAACCATTACAAGGACAATTTTACAAAGTCCTAAAAGTAGTGTAAGTACAAAAATACATGCAATACTGGACTGCGCTCAGTAACTTCTGTGATACGTTCACAGTTTCATGGAAAACAAACCTGATGAACTATTGCTCAAGAAAGAAAAACAACATATGGCCTACTTGCATGACAGTCTGATTTGGTGATTGGCATCATAGTTCTCAATAAAACCATGCACTACATGTGTGGCACTTATGTTGAAAAAGTTATGCAGATATCAGTAAACTTGCCAATATTTGCATTAAGTAGTCCTGTTTGCAACCTGTCTCTCATCATTCACAAGTTAAAATTCAGTGCATAATTAATGACTCTTTGTCTCCTATTTAATTTTCATTGATGAAAATATGATATTCTGAAAAAGCCTCTCAATTTTTTAAACCAGTGCCAAGTTTCATGCTACATTTTCTCTGAGAAACAGTGCGTGCAAATATAGAATTTTAGCATACTTCAAGAAAACTAGTAACAGATTTACCTGTATTAAAACCTATACCTGACTGAAGACACAAATCGCAGGCAGCCAGCCATTCATAAAGAAATGGTTCAACATTAACATGGTCATAGCATTAATTAATTCTTAATGAGATAAATGCTGCTTATAACTGTTTTTCCATGAACAAAGTTTTCATGGTGTTATGCAGTGGACAGGCATTTAATTTAAGGAGGAGCTGAATACTATAAAGAGATGAAGCCCTCTATTTACCCACCGGCCAGGAAGAAATCACAGAGCTTCATACACTCTTGAGATGGAACGATCTCTCCAGTGGCAAGATACAACCATCACACTATGTTACCACGGTGCATTTCCTGCACGAGGAATTACAAATGTCACATATTTTATGTGCCTTAGATGTGATTACAGCACTCAAGTTCTACCAAAATAGCATAAGGTTTGCCAGTAGTATTTCCGTTACAGGTTTTTATTTCCAAGTTTGTTTGGAAGTCTTTTTAAAAAAAATACAGCTTGTCAAATTGATACCTGGTACAGCAAACTGAAGTGAAAATTCACTTGTCAGTTTTCAGTGTGAAACTTTTTAGTATTTTTAATCTACTCCTTAGATGTTATTTCCAGGATACTCAGTAGGCCATTTTCCACACTATTTAAAAAGAAGCACAAGTTGCTCTAAGTAGGGAATCTTGAATCCATTTCTGAAAACACAATGACATACCTATATATATTCATATATACAGTTTCTTCTTGAACTAAAAATATTTTTTAATATCCAGGTGTAATCTTAGTTCAATAGGTCAAAAAAACCCACCCTAAACTAATGTCTGAAAAGTGGCCTTGTCTACAGAGGTCTCTTAGCCTATTTGCCCTTCCTTATTTATTAAATCCCTTAATTATGTAATCATATGATAAATCATAGTAAATTTGAAGGACATTAAACCAAATATTTTTAAACAGACAAAAATTCTAGTTTATTTTTTGACTGAAGTTTGCATACTGAAGGAAATGAGGTTGCTTTCTGTGGCCATGATCACATGCAGTTTCAGTGTTTATGAGTCGATTTAGACATTTTAGCTGTTGGAACATCCAAGCTTCAGTGAATATACATCAAGACAAGGCATCACTTAATATCACTTTAAGTAGATTTTGTGCTCTCTCATATGCATATGCAGAAAATATAAAGCTTGACTTAAATGAATCACCCGACTGTAAATTCAATATAATGCATAAGTAAAACAGGTAACTTCAAACACTGTTCTCGATTTAGATCACCTCAAGAGATGAGCAGAAACTTTTCATGTCCAAAATGGTTAAGCTAATGATCAAATGATCAGAAATTTTGTTGTATTAACTTTTTAAACAATCCATAATACAGCCAAGTTTCTCTATAGTTCATGTTGAATTTTCTAGTTGCATTCCTAATTTGGGGGCCACCAGAATGAAGCAAGGTAAACAAACCACATATTGGCTGCACTGGTTTCTTGTTTGTTCCCAGGTGTAAAGCAATACTGTTCTATAAAGATTTTCTGTTCCATTTATGTTTAATTGTAAACAGCAATGACTTCCTAATATGTTTTTCATTTCAAAAGCTCATATACCAACTGTTGTGATATCATCTGTCACTCACCTCAGCCACCTGTTGAGTCTCCACTACCTGCTGAGCCAGCACCTCCATATTGGTTGCCATGGTGAAACAAGATCATTAGAGAACCTGTTTGAAAAGATGCCAGCAACTTCCATCAGGCACAGAAGTTAGGTTTGTTCTTATTATTAAAGAAAGCTCTAATATGACTTTTTGATAATTTACAATACTGTTTTGACATATCTGACAAATAAAAAAATGCGCCATGGCTGCATGTGTGTGTGCACATATATATACCCTTATATGTACCGTACCTGCATATTGGAACCATAGTGTTCAAAAAGCTGAGGCACATCGCAGAATCGCTGGGGTTGGAAGGGATCTCAGATCATCCAGTCCAACCCCCTGCTAAAGCAGGTTCCCTACAGCAGGTTGCACAGAAAAGCATCCAGGCAGGTTTTGAACATCTCCAGAGAAGGAGATTCCACAACCTCTCTGGGCAGCCCATTCCAGTGCTCTGTCGCCCTTACAGTAAAGACTTTTTTTAATAAACATAGTTACTCTTTTACTTTATAAAGCCTCTAATATACTATTTTTACTCCAATATTTAAGCTGCAAAGAAGATAAGTTAATTTCATAAATTAAAAAGGATTAATTTGTGTCAACTACTGATGCAGTCTGTGGAATTCACAGATCTCCAAGGCGCTTTCCTCAACCCAAGGAAAGGGAAACCTCACAGTTAAACTGCTTCTACACTATGTGCTGAGCAAGGAATAGCAACCTAAGAACGCTGTTTTGAGCAAATTTTTATTGAGTCATTCCATCAAAATGCCATGTTCATCATATTCTTACAGTAATCTTGCACAATAAGGGAAAAAAAATCCTGTCACATCTAAGATGTATTTTCTATTATCTAAACTAGTTTTTTATTGTAATGTGATAGTATTATCACCCTGAGGAGAATAAGCCTCAGAATTGTTTTGTCCTATTGTGAGTGTCTGTTCCTTCAACTTTATGCTCTTCAGGGCTTCAAAAAAAAAAACCAAAACAAAACAAAACACAAAAAAAACCAACAAAGCAAATAGAAAAAGGAAAAAGAACCAAACAAAAAACCCATTTCCAATATATTTTAAATGATCATTATTAGGGCAGTATTTCTCCAAGGGTAAATTTAATTAAGATTTCAAATTAATGCATTCACTTTTTAATTGTGACTTGCTCATTACAGAGCCAGAGTTCAGATTCTGACCCAGCTGTAGGTAATGAA
>NW_010320709.1:16370-18148 GCF_000700745.2 Antrostomus carolinensis
ATTGAAAACCTTCTGTTGGTACTTGCAAAGCAACCACTTAAAATAAAAAAATACTATGAACAATAGCAAAACACCTAACAGAAAAATGCATGTATGTCTCTAGCACCAACCCCTCCGCCCCATTCAAATGCAACTTCTACAAAGCTAACATTGTTGAAAATGTCAAAATTCATTAAGTCAAAAAAATTACATCATATTGTGGTAAATGTAATGTGAAAATTATTTTGTATATGTCAGTGAAAGACTGTATGTAACAATGCATAATCAAAGTTGAGACATTCCCTATGGAAATCATATTTATGGTAGTTTCTCATACATCTTGTAATTTTTATTCAAGTGTTCAACTTGCACAGTAAGCTTATGAAACATTTCTACCAGACTCCTTAAATATTGCAGCTTGTGGATGGTTTCTCAGTTGTTCAGTAACTCCTTTTCAGTGTTTTATCTTACTTTAAATTAATTTTCTTACGTTCAGCAAGGAAGATAACCATATGCTCATAACATGTTGTTTTCTCAATGCTTTAAGATGAGAGGCCCTAAATGTGAGATATTTTGTTCATAAGAATACCTTCCTAACACCCAATTAAATCTTTGCTGTACTAAGGCTGACAGATTTGCTGTTGGTGTTGTAATCCACCAAGGTTTTTTGTACTTTTGAGTTTCCCAAAACAGCAATAACCTGAGGCTATCTGGTCAAATTCAACTGGAAGCCCAGGGATCATACACAGCCGTGCCAAGTAAGGTTCACAGAATCACAGAATGTCGGGGATTGGAAGGGACCTCAAAAGATCATCCAGTCCAACCCCCCTGCCAGAGCAGGAACCTAAATGAGATCACACAGGAAGGCGTCCAGGCGGGTTTTGAATGTCTCCAGAGAAGGAGACTCCACCCCCTCCCTGGGCAGCCTGTCCCAGGGCTCCGTCACCCTCACTGTAAAGAAGTTTCTTCTCAAGTTTAAGCGGAACCTCCTGTGTTCCAGCTCACACCCACTGCCCCTTGTCCTATGGTTGGGTATCACTGAGAAGAGCCTGGCTCCATCCTCCTGACATTGGCCCTTAACATATTTGTAAACATTAATGAGGTCACCCCTCAGTCTCCTCTTTTCCAAGCTAAAGAGACCCAGCTCCCTCAGCCTTTCCTCAGCAGGGAGATGCTCCACTCCCTTCATCATCTTGTTGGCTCTGTGCTGGACTCTCTCCAGCAGTTCCCTGTCCTTCCTGAACTGTGGGGCCCAGAACTGGACACAGTATTCCAGATGCAGCCTCACCAGGGCAGAGTAGAGGTTGTTAATGATGTTGACTCCTAGAACATGACACAAGGAAAAATCAGCTTCCTAACAAAACCTCTGAGCAGCAGAATTCATGGGCGAGGGGAAGCCCCCAGACAAACCAGCGAAACAGGTGGAACTTAAAAACTGCAAGGAGGCACCTGGAACACCAGGAAAACACTTCCAATGTAACAGAGTGGCAGCCAACTCAGTACATGTAGACACACTGCTGTTCAAAATATGGCACAAAACCATTAATCTCTCCCTAAACTGCAGTGTAATCTCAGAAGAAAGTCATACACTCCATTTGAGATATTCTATGGGTATGGCCCTACTAGGATGACATGGTAAAAGGCCGACTTCAAGCTTATAGAAATTTGTTCCTTTGTCTTCACACTGCGTGCTTGAATGGGCTACCTCGAGCAGCATGCCAGCACGCTGCTCCTCAGCGGGAGCCTGGAAGAGACAGACCAGGTGGGCCTCGCAGCTCAGGCTCTGACGGGGACCTCTG
>NW_010320710.1:0-11811 GCF_000700745.2 Antrostomus carolinensis
TATTAGTATACTTTATATTTTTATATATATATGTATATATAAAATGTACCAATTGGTATCAACCATGATAAGCTTTCTGCAGAGCAGAAAAATAACATTTTGAGTTCATTCAAATCTTGTGTGGCTTAGGGGTGGGACATGGTAAAGGAAAAAACCCAAGATTTTACCTACTGCAAACTTGCCTACTACAAACTTTGCTACTATAAGAAGCATATCCATTTCTTTGGTTGGCCTTGGGGAAAAAAAAAAAACAACAAACCAAAAAACCCAAAACCCACCACCAAAAAAAACCAGTCCATGTAAATTTCTTGTACTATGACAATTTAAAGACAGTAAGTGATATAGTAGTAAGCCAGGAACTTCCGACCTTTGTCCTGCTTGCATGTTCAATTAGATGTTAATATTTGGTTTGGGGTTTTGGTGGGGTTTTTTTAAAGGTAAAGCAATTAAAACCAGGTAGCTGAAAAAAGAGCATACTTATTTAATAATTATGTAATTATTCCATCACTTCTATATTGTGTTTCTTATAAGTATGGGCTGAAACACAGCTGTAAGTTTACTATTTTGTATTAGCTAAAAGAGGAAAGATTAGATCTTTGTAGAGGCAAAGACAATCCACATTCTAGTAATTTTCTGTCTTGTTTTTGGATTCTTCTATTCAAGTATCCCTAATAATTAAAACCTCAAAGCACCTGCACATAATACAAAGAGTCTGGCTGAATCCCAAAGAGTGTTCTTTCTTTTCCAAAAACACTGCAAAATGTGTTATTTTGTCTCAGAAGACAAAGTAGATTCTGCATTTAAATTATATAAGGGGCAATATGCATCCAAAATGGCTGATTGCTGCAAGGAAGGCCCACAGTTTAGCTGGAACCTACCAATGTTTGATATTAAAAATGAAATCATTCTTAGGCTTTGTACTTGAATGCCAAAGTCTATGACAAAACAAACTTTTGCTGAGAAGGTAAGGAGATCTCTGGCTAGCTGGCTTTGTTTAGGCAACCAGTTAACGTTCCAGAATGTCAGTCATGGAAATAAGGGGAGCTGCTTTAATAAATCACCGCCAGAAAAGTGGCCAATCACCCTGGATCTCTCCTTGGTATCCTGAAGTTTTTTCACCTCCCATAAATGTCATCTTGAGTTAAAGCCAGAACAGACCAAAAAGTCAGGGTTACTGCTTGGCTAAAAATGCACAAAACCCACAAAAAACCAAAACTGAAACAAACAAACAAAAATAAACAAAAAACCAAACCAACAAACCCAAATGAATGAAATAATAATAAAAAGTCCTCTATCAGCTAGAAAGATTCAGGAAGATATAGCAGCAGTATGACACACCCCATCTAGCCCAGTTAGATTCCAGTTTATTTAAATTATTAAATATTATTTAAATTACTCCAGTTAGACTCCCAATATTCAGAGGCAGATCACTAATATAAAGATGGAGATGGCCGCAAGTGGCTTTGATACATAGGAGGAAAAAAGACAAATGAAAAAAAATCTCATTACAAAGAAATTCTTTCCACCTTTCTGCGTTAGTAGATGATGGCAACACTTGGGTTGGAGAGCAGAATAGCAAGTGAGAGATGAAATAAAAACATAGGTACAGAGAGTAAAAACATTTGAAGCCTGTTGCAATTAAGTCTCTGCCAACTTGGGAAACTTTATCCTCCTCTCACACTCCAGCCTTCTGGGCTGTTGCATTTGTTACCACCCACTTTGCAAAGCTGAAGTAATTTTTTTTTAATGTTCCACGTCAGCAGCATTTATCAGGATGTCAAAGGCTTCTTTCCAAATTGAACACTGACAACAGTTTTTTGCTATTTTATCTCATTCCTGACTACTGTTCCTCTCTCCCAAAGTCCAGTCAGTGCTCATCACACAAGTGTACCAAGTTTGCTGAGATTGATATCAGAGGTTAAAAAACAAGCTGGAAAAGACAGGGCTGTTGGAATTAGTACCCTGGACAAAAATATGAGATCATGAAAGGAAACATGAAAAGGAATGGCAATCATCTTCATAAATATAACTGGGCAGTAAAAACTGGTTCTCGTATTTACTGAAGCAACAGAAGGGGAGGGATGAAATGGTGAACTTGGATTTCAAAATGGTACCAACACTTAGCTATAATCCCATGATCAAAACTGCAGTGGTGATAAATTTAAAAAGAGGGGATCACTACAGGAAAATGTAAGGGAAAGTCTTATAGCTAATTACTGAGTAACTAAGGCAAAAAAATATCTATCAAAAAGGAGAATCAGAGTTTATTTTGAATTATAGTCTAGCCTAGAAAGGTGAAATTACAGGTAAGAGCTTGGCATCCTCTTTGATAAAACAAACAGACAAACCCAAACATTGAATATAAGACTAAATGTCCAAATGAAATGAGCTGAAAAAATTTAAAAAACCCCACCAAAACCCCACCCAAACCCAAAGAATGCAATTATTAGAGTACGGGAAAACTGATCAAGCCTAAAAGACACTCCAGGAGGTATAATGGAATTCAATACTGCTTCAAAAGAAAAACACAAGGAGAAAGAAATGACCAATGTGATTTCAAAGTTCAAAGGTTAAAAAGTCCTTCCTAGTAAAATGAAAATGGGGAGGAAATCAATTAATAATACGGCTTCAGCCAAGTCTTGCAGGCAAGAGATAACGCCTGAGATGAAGCAACATGAAGTAATGCCATGCAAATGGGAATATAAAAGCCTTTTATAAAAATATCAGAGTAAAAAAATAATACTAGGAAGAGAAAACCATTAATAAAGGGGGTCTGACTTCAAATTAGCAGTGACTCAAAAATAACTGAGGTAGTGGCTTTTTTAAAAAAAATACATCTTCAATGAGAAAAAAAGTAGAACTCTGGCAAAAGTTTGGCTTTAAAAAACCCTTGCTTTACCAGTGATAATAATAAAATAAAAAATTTCTAAAATTTCTCTTAAAATTTACAGAAAATAGCAGATGGAACAGCTTCATATAGAAACATCAACATAATACTAGCTTTCAGGAAAGGCAAGAATGATTCTATATGTTCTTGTCCAACAAATTATTTTTGTCTCTGGCAAAAATAAGCATTTCACAATACAAAAATGAAAATATACTGGGAAACCAAAAAAAGCCTTGAGCTTGTTTAACTAGTGGAAAATTAAAGTCAAATGGTATATAAAGTTAAAGACTACAACTTGCTATAAACCACACATTCAATTATTTATTTTTTATTAAAAACAGTTCTTGCTATACATTGTTGTAGAGCCTCTAATATTAGCTTCATGAGATTTCACTTTGATTAGGATATGAAGCCAGGTGACTCTTAGGGTTTGCACAAAGTCCTGCTGGTGCTGAAACACAGACTTTACTACAATCTGGCCACTAAGTATGTATTAGAGAACTTTGAAACTGCAGCACAACTATCAGTACTTTTTTGCCCCTATAGCACATTACTCTAAAGTACTATGCTGATAAATGTCTTTCCAATCCTGACACAATACAATACTGATATAAACAATTTTCCTCCTTTATCTCATTTATCTGGCTAAAATTTTACACACTCAACTACTGCAGGTTAAATTCCCTGGTCCATTCCAATTGCACCCAGAACATATTAATGCCTCCATGCCATGTCTGGATTTCCATAATCTGGGGATTAATGGAAATTAATGAAAAGCTGTTATAATTGAAAGTATCTCAAAGGGTTCTTGAGTGACAATTTGGCTACAGCTGGCAACAGCTGAGGCATGAAGCTCAGGGAGCCACAACACCTCTGCTGAGCTCTCAGGTCCCTCTGAGCTGCCTGCAGCAGCGCAGGGATGCTTAGGGCTCTCTCTGCACTTGGCCAGCATCCTCTGCAACAAAGGGCTGACCATATTCCTCTAAAAGAAGCCATAGCATCCATACCAAAACCAGACACAACAGAAATAGTTGCATTTTTCCAGTCAACAGCCTATAAAATAATTTCAGCGTATTCCAGTTGAATTGGATGAGGATGTTGCACGGTCTTACTTTGCTGGCATACTAAACCAGAGTTGAAGGGCAGCCACACAGGCAGGCACACTGTACTTTTCACGGTACCTATACTCTTGAGAACAGAGGTCTCCTCAGTATCCTTTTGATATCTTTTATGCAAAATTTCAGCAATCTCTTTAGAAGAACTTCAGGTGTTGGGAGACACATGGTAATTCTTCTTTGGTACATAATTAGCAACATGGTTTCCCTTTTCTTCATGATGAAGTCCCTTCTCTGTTGTGTCTCTGGAAGCTTCCTACTCCCAGTTCAGCTTACCCAACAGGTCACTTTCTGACTGCCCTTTTAACTCATACTCCTTATGAAGAACTGCTTAGTAAAGTGCTAAATAATTTTGACTACTCTTTGGCTAACTGTCAAGAAAATTTAGTGTGCTAACACAATCCTTTTTAGGAAGTTTTTAATGGCAAATACAGTATTGCATGTAGGATATGCACTGGAGACCCACAAGACAGCAGCCATCGTGGGGGGTCCAGTGTAGGAGCTGTTCCATCTTTTTCATTCAGGCCAAATATTAAAATGCATATTATAAATGTTAGGCTGATTAAATATATTACAGGCCCACAATATTCTCATAAGATTGTTTCAGTAAAAATACATACACATCTTCTAAAATCATAGTGGTTCAACTTACTGCTGTTTATTCTCTTAGGCAGAATAGAAAAATACAGGGAAGGGAAGTAAGATTCATGTCTAACTGAGTTCCTTAAAGAGCAAAGGTTTTCTGTGACATGTACATTAATCTACAAATTTCTCCTGCAGGAATTCTCCAGGGTCAAAGGAAAAGAGAAAGTAATTTGCTAAATCTACAATTTAAGAATCCTGCTCTTGAATCTAGTCACGTACCATTCAGGAAGACCTGACAACATTTGGCATAATCTCTACATTATGGCACACTTTCACAAACAATATTTGGAAAAACATTCATTCAAAGATAAAATAGAAGATCATTAACTGTGTAAGATCCAGCTGTTTTAAGATCACTCAGGTATATTTCTTTGTGCCTAGAAGATGAAACAAAAATTTAAGACTGTTCTCTGAAAATCTAGTTTTATTTACAGTTTTGTGACCTCCATAGTGCAAACCATCCTGAAATTATCAGATTGCTTACAGTTCTCGTTTTTTAATCAATGGTCACTATCTATTTTTCCTAAATTCTGCTATTTTTCCTTTTTAGACTATATTTATTTCCTAATAGCTGGGCTCAGGTTTTCAAATACAAATCCTATAAATTCAGGTGTGAGATACTTAAGTGAGATACTTATGTTGGGCTTTTATCCCAACTTCTACTTGCAAAACACAACTGAAATAACAGGAACAAAACATAAAAATGCTGCTCAAACAAGACTAGGTGGTTCCTCAGAAACTGGTAACATAAACAGTAAAATTCCCTAAGAAATTAACTTGGTGCCTTGATTAGTCTCCTCTCAAATATATGAACTGTTTTGCATAAAAATTACAACATCGTCCCTCATTCTGTGCTGTATTATAGAAATGACTCAGCATGACAGTGATAATTCTATTTTTAAGACACTGATCTAAAACATCACAGCTGCCAGAGAGGGGGAAAAAAGATAACTTCATATCTTCTGTGTATTTTCCTTGAGCATGAGACTGATGAGAGGCAGCTTTGGTTGTTCATGTAGTATAGGGCAGCCACTAGATCATTTTATACCATGCCTAGTAAATTTTCCAGGGGCTCTTTTAAAGTTTTAAGTGAATATCTGGATACATGTCATTATGATTTTTCCTCTAGGGGTACCTACTATGGTGGTGGGAGGGTGTGGGCAGACAGGGCAGGAGGCTGGAAAGCAGGAGACACCCTTCAAAACCAGATTTATAAGGAGTATTCACTTTCTAGAAGGGTCATCCACAAAAAAAACTGAGCTCCCTTTAGTTAGAATATATTTATAAGAAGTTGCAGCTGCTTATCAATTCTTAATGCTACTTAAAATATAATAAAAACATAGAAATTTATTTAAAAATCTGTGATCTACTGAAAAATAAAGAATAAACTATTTAATTTTAAAAGTTGGGTTGTTGATAGCAATTTAGCATCATAAGAATTGCCTATGGCAAAGTCACAACTGTGAACCCAGAAATGCACTGCTATCTTCTTGAAAGAGAAACTCAAAGACCTTATTCCTTTGGCAATTCAATACCCAGTGAAATGAACTCGGTATTTGAGTTTCATGGCTACTTTTATGGAGAAAGGACAACAGCTCATGTTTTCAGAGTGGGGTGTGGTGGAGAATACACTTGCAGCTTTAGGATAACAAGTATCACGTAGTTCAGTTCCTCCTTATATCAGAGCCATGGCTAGTGAAAGAAATGGAGCTCCTGTCAAGGAAATAGTTAAGGCTCCCTCAGTATCAAATAGCTTCAGCATGTCCAAGAATCTGACAAAATATTACCAAAGCAGCAAACCAAAATTAATAAACTATCTATCACAAGTTTTCTGTGATGTAGGTTGTTCCTACTGCCCATATAGGAAATCTGCAGAAATTGAGTTGGGGTTCTTGGGTCTCACTTATCACTACTCAGCAATTCAGTGGCACGTTGGAATGACACACACACAAGCTCAGTCTTCTTAAAATTTCCCATGTTGCCAATCCAAGAGAATAATCCCAAAAGAAAATATGGTGGGTAATTTTATGGAAAATATCTGTTTAGGGAAGCTATTGAAAATCTAGTTAGGATATTAGCTTTCACAATTTATCTGGAAGACTCTAAATTATTGTTGTCAACATACTTTATTTTTAATACACAAAAAATATTTTTCCTACATGCTTTTCCATAGAGTTTATCCACTTTATATTCATCCATTTCTCAAGTGTATTCATTAATTTAGGTTATTAAAGACAGAGAAAGGAAGATGTACAAAACAAGGGATCATAAATTTCTTTCTATCCTGAACAAAGGAAAAATAGTTGTAAAATGCAGCCAATTCAGTTATTTTTTATGCATTGGAAGAACTGGGTCATACATGGCACACAGGCAATTATTTTAATAGAAGAGAAGGATTTTAACTCAAAGACAAAAAAGAATAATTCTTTAACCTTAAAGAAATATGCTGATTGCTCTTTCAGTAACTTTGCTGTACAGAAACTGGTTTTCCTAAAATGATGCCTTTCTAAAATCCCTCAGAAGGTCATGCTGTGGCTGATGTAACTACATAGAGGCACTTTATTTAAAAAAAAAAAATAATTGAAACAGTCATGGTACATCTTGACACAAACCAAAAACTAGCTGTCTAGCTATGTTCCTGGTATGGTCCATAGAAAGAAGTAAGAGCCTCCAGATGGTGGTTCATGCCTAATATAAAGTATTACACGTCCTCCAGTCACCCCATACACAGACCACTCATTAAATTTTGTCTACTGTGGTATTTGAATCTGTTAATAAATATCTTACAGAAAAATCTAGGATTGATTTTAAAAAATGAAGATAAGTACAACCTTTATTCCTCATATCTTGTTCCTAAAGTTAATGATCTCGCTACTAAAACAGTGTGTGCATTTCTAGTTTGAATCAACAAGCTTTCAGATTTTAGGCACTGGCTACCAATCTGTTAATTGAAGTACAGTTTGAAGATATGTAATAAATAACTTAATGTTTTCTTTATTGGTAGTTTGTTTTCCATAAATTGGTTCAAATTCTATCCATTTGAAATGTCTTAATTCCACTTTTAAGTCAGTATACTGAGTGTCAGATCAAAAATTGTGGGATATTATAATATAAAAGACTCTAGCCTATATCAATAAGATTTATTTCCAGATAAAACACTTCGAGGAACAGCAAACACCTGTTCTGTCAAATATTGCACTTCCTGGGGCAATGCAAATATTTCCAACACTACATTTGCTTTTAAACTACAGTAAAGCAATTTTTGCTCTCATGAATTTACCAACACAGCAGTTAACAGGGTTAGCAGCATTTTACATTCTATTCTGTAGTATGAAATGGATCTAGAGCATAATGCATCCAAAAGGAATATAAGAGACAGTTTAGCACATTGGAAATGAAAGTTTAGGTACACAGGTAGCAGACTAAGAGTTTATTTGTTCAGGTAAATTGTAATTAGGCAAAGCTATTTTAAAAATTTCATTCAAGTAATGTATTTTAGATTATTCAATCCTTTAAGCAGGTTTGAATTATAAGTATACAGCACCCTTTTATTAAAAACTTCTTCTGTAAAATGCATTGAGGGTTCCACTTTTTAAGTTTACACATCTGATCCTGCTTAAATTGTTATGACAATCTTTTGTTTACAAAGGAAATCTTTGAAGACTTAATACTTTAACAATTAGATACAGATGAGATTATTGCTGTAACTTCAAAAGAAAACAAACTGCAAGCACATTGCTGCACCAAACATTTCCCTGTGTGGCGCTGAGGTTGTCACAAGGGGCTCAGGAAGCCTCCACAGCAGTGCTTGGAGAACAGATTGAAGAGGGAGGATCAGCTTTTCCTCTCTCCATCAAAGGAAGACTCAGAGGTGTCACAGTTAAGATTTATAAGTAAAATGTTGATACAAGCAAAGAGAGGGTTTTTTTGCAGTGAGAAAGGTTAACACATATTATGCTCTACAGTAAGCGTCCTGCAGTGAGAAGTAACCTCTGCTCTGGCTGGCAGTTTTTCTACCACACTGTATCCTTCCCAGCTCTCCCTTCACGCTCTCTCCATTTGAACACTGTCTTTATCCAGCCCACAGGGCTGAAAATCCATTTCTTTTTCCAGAAAATAAAAAGCTGTCATGTTTTTTTTAACCTGCACAGCTTTAAATACACCCTTCTTTTAATTTTATCTAATCATAGATAAACCATGACTAGCTTTCAGCTGGATTCCAGCTATCTTTTTTAGCCAATAATGGTGAAGTTACCTAGCAATGCAATTGCCAGCCCAAAATGCATTGAGCATCACTGGCTTCCTGCAGCCCCAGGGCAGAGAGCAGTACTGTTTTGCTCGAAGAGCAGCACTTTGCAATAGAAAGGGTTAAAACCTTGCAATTTTCCTCTTTTGCACTGTTAGCAGCCCTACAGATCAAGTAGCAAATGTACATTTGCATCCTTAAGATCCTAAGCTTAATTTAAATTTATCCTTCCTTTAACCTACCTGTTTTGTCCACCTACCAACTGGAAGGAAGAGAGGATGTACAAACCAGACACAAGCAGCGGTCAGAGCAAATAATTTTACCCCTTTCTCATTACCTCTTGTGGGTACAAAAAAAGTGCACCATGATGTGGTTCTCAATTTTTTTTCCTGTTTCTCATCATTTTAGAGTTCCGCTGAAGATGCTAAAGCTAAACATTCTTAAAAGTGAACTCATACCTAATAAATCCAAGGTAAAGGATTTTTACAGTATTTCAAATGAATTACTTTCTATGAAAGTGTTAATTGAAACGTTCTTATAATTCATGTTTTGTTTGCCGAGCATGCATGTATATGCATATCAAGAACTACCTCAGTCTGGTAAGTAGCTATTATAAAAACTGTTCTTTAATAAATAACTTAAGTAAGAAACAAGAGTATTTTACTCCACAAGGAAGTAGGTCTCTCTGAGCCAGTTAAGAGCAAAAGACAAATTAGTGATCACAAGCTTCTGGATCTACAATACTAAATTATCAAAATCACAATTTTTATATTCAATTTCATGAAGCATCTACTTAAAATATGTCATGTTTTTAATGTTAAAATGGTACTCTCAATTACACCTACTTTATTGTCAATTTTGATATGATTTCTGTTTTAATTGCCATGGAGGAGAGTAAAATGGCAACATTTTTTCATCCAGTCATCAAATAAATTAAGACTTTTTAAAGAACTTCATACATTTCTTGACTTCAGGACTCAAATATGTATCACATAGGAGATTAAAGTTCTTTAATTTTATATTCAAGCCTGGAGTATTTTGGGTAATGATTTAAATCTTGCTGCCCATATTTTGTTCTAACAGAAAGGAGGCAGTACATTAGTCTTTGCTGAAGACAATGAAGTACAGTAGTGGACAAAAGTGATGCTGCTGCTGAAACTGTAAGCTGCGTCTCAGCTAGTTCTTACTAAGTACATTGATACTCTCTTTAGAAGCAGATTACAACCAAAATAATCCATCTGCATATTTTCTGAAGGGAAGTATTAACAAACTGTTAACATACAATAAACTCCAGCCTCACTTCAAGTAATTAAGTATCTAAACCAAACTTCGAGATAAGCAGAAATAAAAAATGCAAATAGACTGCATTACATTTATACCTAGTGTCACACCATCCACTCTGAAAAAGCAGATTTGTGAGAATGTTAAATATTTCATCTGTAAACAGACAGCCTTTGGTTTAATAACCCTTCAGCAAACTATATGCTCAGATCATTTAGCATTGCATGAGAATGGAATTCACTTTCATTCCTTGAAAAAGACTAAAAACTTATTTCCATTAATTCTTTTTTCATATAAACTGAAATTAGTTGATATTTCCCTCTTTCTGTCACTTGATAAAAAAATGAAAAAAAACCCAACAACTTAATTTGTCATTCATTTCACATAATCACTTGCAGCTCGGTCTTGTTTTAAAGTAAAACATCTGCCATGCACTGCTCTTGCCTTTTCTGAATGTCATTTCCTTATGTAAGCTGGCTGCAAAGAAAAGTGTCTGCAGACATGATGTTGCAGGATCATGACAGTTTAACATGCTAATGACAGCACGCTAACAATTCAGTTTATTTATGTCACTGATATTAATAAAGTACTTGAACCTAAAAACTCACACAGCTGTTACATGTTTCTATGCTTTGGTTTATGGTTCGATGGGCAATTTTTGTAGATATTTAAAGCAACTAAGGAAAGGGGCAACCTCACAAAATTAGATCAAAGTCCAGTTGCTCTGCTTACTTTGTATTGTTCAAATCTTGGCTTTTGAAAACATGACCAGAAAAAAAGTCATACTCAAATCAAATACAATTTTTTTCTGAATTAATAACACTGTACAAAATCATATTACTGAAAATCTTATTTTTAATTATGCCTTTGTAAATAAGGTATTTATCCTAAAAGGATCCTGAATACTTAACAACATAATAAGCCAAAAAAACAGGAGTGTTCCTTTTGACACAATTACTCTGCTCTTCATGCATGGATACACATTTATTTATGCTTTAGGTACTTAAATTTAGCATCTCTAGTTTGCAGAAACAATAGAAACCAAGATACACATTGGAATAGATACTTCTAACTAGTAACTTTCTTGTCAGTCTAACAGATGGCAAAATAAGGAAAAATTTACACCGAAGATTATGAAAATGCAGGATCATTTGAGTATAATAAAAGTAAATGGTGGGAAATGTTAACAGCAATAGCTGTGAAAAGAAATTATGGAAGATTAAAAGTATAGAAGAGAGCAACAATAGTAAGAACAGTTTAAAATTTAAATTGCTTCACAAGAGAAATACTTTAATTATGGTTTCTGAAGATATCTGAGTAATAACTGCAAAAACAGTGAGGTATAAATATTTATAATCACTTCAATATCCCAAGAACCTACTAATACTGGAAAATCACAGACAGGAAAACTATAGCAGATCCCACAATTGGATGAACCATGCTGACTATCTATAATGACTGTAACATCTATAATGACTTTTTTAGGTTGTGCACAGAATAGCAAACACAGGCATACTCAGTGGAGAAGGCAGATGCAAAGATATAGGAAGCCTCCCTACAAAGTGCAGTTAATTTGTAGCAAAACTCAGTTTTTCCCAAGAAAGTCTTAGATGGTGTATTGGGTTTGCATGGCAAGG
>NW_010320711.1:0-5546 GCF_000700745.2 Antrostomus carolinensis
ACCCAAACCACTCTGGGATTCTATGATTCTGTGATCTCTCAAACTGAGCACGAACCTGCCGGGTACATGTCAGCAGGGAGAACGTCCTTCCCAAAATCACCCGGCCAGCATTTCCCTTTCTGGATTTCAATGTTAGTGAGAAGAACATGAAACCCTCTTCCCTTGGCAGAGACAGGGACCTGCAGACAAGCTGGATTTGCTCCCTGGGTCACAACACCCAGAGTTCAGCTCCCATCTGCTCCACCTGAGTTCTCTGCTGTGTCACTGACACAAATGTCCAAGTTCCTCTAAGCCTTTTTTTTTTTCAGTAAAATCCTTAATTTTTGGTCTTTCTTCACTGCATTTGGCTTTCTGTTTAAAGAAAGTAACCTGTGATCTGCACTGCTGGTGCAGCCAGTGAGATACATTCATTGTTAAGCACGATGGGTGGCTCTATTTGGTACTTCTGAGCAGAAACAGGGTGATTCCTCCCCAAAACCCCTCGAGTCAGGTCATTTGAAGGCGCTGACATCGGTAACAGCCTGACCACCACAGCCAGCTGCAAGGTAAGGAAGGAAACGGGGCAGGTAGGGAGGAGAAGACCGTTCCTAGGACAGAAAGAACCTATTTTCCTCTCTATGAGTAGAACTTTGATTTCTCTTGGTGTATTAAAGCTGCAAGGCAACGAAGGGACAAGGTCCTTATCCCAAACCTCATGTGCTGCTCAAACAACCCTCCTAGCTGGGGAACCTCAACGTCACCAACTGCACGTAGAGGCGTTGGAGTGTATTCACGGGGATGAAAGACACTTACTTTCAGACCAATGAACCAGAAAGGCTGGAGGATTTTTTTTTTTTCTCATTCTCTCTCATTTTTTTTTGTTGTTTTTATGTTAATCTGAAAGGACTCTGGCTTCTCTCTGAACTGGATCTACAAATGTCTTACCACCAAAATGCAAAAAAAAAACAAAAAACCCCAAACAAACCAAAAAACAATCGTGTGGGTGGAAATATGACCAAAAAATAGTTTTCCTCTAAGATAATCTGATAAATCTCATCGTCCTCTAGAAAGGCAACATCGTCCACCAAGTGCTACTTAGCACCCAGAGTGCTCTTTGACCGCAGCAGATACCGATCCACTCTGACTTTCCGCCTATCCACTGTCCTATTCTCACTGTCAAAAATCCTCTGCAGATGTAGGGCCAACCTCCTGTCCTCCTCCTCTTGTTGGAGCTTCTGCTCCATCTCTCGTACCAAGCGATCCTCCGGAGGGAAACCCACCTCCCCTGCCGCGTGCCTCAGTCTTTTAACGGAACCGTTGTGCTCCAAGTGCTTCGTTTTGCAGCGTCTTTTCCGTCCCCGTCTCAGCGACGGGGGCTGTTCCCCGATGATGTTCTCAACCGAGTTGCAGGTGCTGTTCTGCACGTTGATCAACTCGCTGTTGTTCAGGTATTTCAGCTGCTTTTTACCCGATGTCTTAATGGGAATTCCCAACGTGCTGTTGTCAGGTAGCGACGTGCTGACACTCATGAGTCTTCTGCTCAGCACTTTTGGGCCAAGACTAAGACAGGATTTGTCCATGAACGTGTTTGTTTTTAGGTCAGGGACTTCAGAGACTCGTGTGTTTAGGGAGGTGATGTTTGATCTGGTATCTGGTTCGGTAGGACCATCATCTGTCGTTAAGGCTTGTGAATCTTTCTTCTTCTCAATCCCTCTTCCCAGCTTTGTTTCACTGATGGAAGGAAAGAAATCCAGCTCTTGGCGAGGGTCTCCTGTTGTGTCAGGTGGAAGGTGATCATCCTGCATTTGTGGCTGCTCTTTAGTGCAAGTGCTGGAGTTGGTGATGTCAGGAACGGTAACGTCTTCCCCTGGCTCTGAAGCTGAGGATGTAAGAGTTGCTTTAGAAAGAGTCTTTTTGATCTGACGCTCCTGAAATATCTGCTCCCATTTTTTCAGTATTCTAGGACTGGCCTCGTAGGTGGTCGGTTTCTGAAGGCTCCGGTTCAGGTTTCTTGGTGTGGATTTTATAATGAGAGGGCTGAGAACTCTACCATCAGGAAGCCTTTTTGGAGGAGTACAAGGAGAACAGACAATAGGTTTAAAGTGGTTGAGTTCTTCCGAGATGCTGTCGTTGCTCTCGGGGCTGATGGATCGCTCTGGTTTGTGCAAGGCTGAGAGAGATGAAACAGGGTTGAGAACCAGGCGTTTCTCTGCCGTCAGGTCTGGGGCGGAGAGGCAACGGTTGTTTTGAGTGGATGATAAAACTCCAACCAAGGGCGTTGACGTGCTGGTGACGGGTGGCACCTGGAAGGTAAGGTACCACAGCTTAAAAAGATTGTCATTGAGGAGAAGATGGACAAACATGCAAGAGGAGAACAGGAGAACGTGAAGCTACCATGCTCAGGTCCTGGAGAGGTCTCTGGAACAGGCATGGCAGACTCTGCTGGTCATGGCACCTTTCATGGGTGATATCTAACATAAGCAGGGGACGCTGGAGTCCAGCATGATCTGGGTCTTAAATTTATTTCAGTGTAAAAGCTGTTATTGCTGTTGGGATAGGGCAAGTGGCAACCAGTCTGATGGCAAAAAGCTTGAAGCAAGACAAGACAAGGAGAAATTGAGAAGCACTGGACCACCCTGGGTGAAGGAAGCCAGGTTCTTCAAGGGAAATCATCACAAAAGGGTTTTTTTCCTCCCTACCAAGCTGTAGGAGATAAAGAATATAAATACTTGGCCCAGGTTTAACACCCTGGGCTACAAAATGTCATGAGAAAAGGTGTGTATGTGCCTGAGGCAGACTGGTAGAACGACCTTGATGAGTGGTTGCAGACCACACCGTGGCCACCACACTGGACACCGCCTAAGACAGGCTCTAGCAGAGCTTAAGAGCATTTCTTGTCATCTTGTCATCTCCAAAACCATCCCTTAATGCTGCTACATCTGGAATGTGAGAGAATCCAGCCACAAATAAATCAGAAATATGGTTTTAATTCTTCTCTTAAGATGAAATGATTTTATCCAGCAGGTGGTTTGAACGATGACAGCCTTTCTGGGCTTAGCCTGAAAGAGAGTTCTTTCTACTAACTGATTTTGAGGTCAAAATAAGTTTGTGGAACACCCTTGTTGTGCAAATCTTAATTGGTCAGGTCCATAAGTCCTGGGAAGGAAGGTCAGTTCTGGACCCTTGATTTGAGCTCAGCTCAGATGGGAAGTGGACCATGGTCATAACCTCAGAGGTGATCACTGGGGTTAACCAAGTGCTCCCAGTGGGGATTTTACCATTTTCCAAGCAACATCCCCCAACCAAATTGACCTTCCAAAGGATTGCAGAGGCTTTTGTTCCCTGTGGGATCACTGGAATTGAAGTATCCCCTTCTCCAGCTGGGATGAATCTCAGCCCAAAAAGGAGGGGTGTCAGCATGAAGAGGTGGAATGTCCTAGCAAGTGGCCCCAGTAGAGCAGTGTTGGAGCTGTTCTAGGCTGAGAACTCACAGATCTCATGATTTAAGCTGCTGCTGCCACTGGCCACCAGGATCCCATGGATCAGAGAGGCACATGGGAAAGGAGGCAGAGAACAGCTTCAGAGACAGAGATTGGTACAAGAGCGAGCGTGCAAAATGTGCTTCTGAGGGGTCAGTGCTGCTACAAGGCGTGGTGCAAGGAAAGGTGTTTGCAAAGGTCATCTCCAAGGAGTGGAAGGTACCCACTGATTAGGTCCACAGAGATGATGAGGGCCTGGAGCATCTCCCGTGTGAGGAGAGGCTGAGAGAGCTGGGACTGTTCAGCCTGGAGAAGAGCAGCCTGAGAGGGGATCTGATCAATGTCTATCAAGATCTGAAATGTGGGGGCCAAATGGATGGGGCCGGGCTCTTCTGGGTGGTGCCCAGTGACAGGACAAGGGGCAATGGGCACAAACTGGGACACCAGAAGTTCCAGACAAACATGAGGAGAAACTTGTTTGCTGTGAGGGTGCCGGAGCCCTGGGACAGGCTGCCCAGAGAGGGTGTGGAGTCTCCATCTCTGGAGATGTTCCAACCCACCTGGACACTTTCCTGTGCTGTAGGGAACCTGCTTTGGCAGGGGGTTGGACTGGATGATCTCCTGAGGTCCTGTGATTCTGTGATTACTACTGGAAGAGCCTGAAAAAACTCCAGCTCAGATTTTCAGTGGTGCTTTGTGATCACCACTCATTTTGAAGCTCTGAGGTGCACTGAAAAGTCAGGCCTATTGCACAAGGTAAAAGATACGGTTAATTCTGAAAGGAGGGTGGAGAGAGGGGGGGGTGGGTCTGGTCAACCAAGGAACAAGGGACAGGACAAGAGGAAATGGGCTCCAGTTGTGGCCAGGGCAGTTGAGATGGGATGTGAGGAAGAATTTCTTTGCTGCAAGGGTTCTGAGGCATTGGAAGGGGTTGCCCAGGGCAGTGGTGGAGTCCCCATCCCTGGAGGGATTGAAGAGTCGTGTAGACACAGTGCTGAGGGACATGGGTTAGTCATAGGGGACTGGTCAGTGTTGGGTTCATGGTTGGACTTGATGAGCTTAAAGGGCTTTTCCAATCCAGGCAATGCTGGGATTCTGTGATTCTGTAAGTCACTTGGTCTGCTGGGTGTGAGGGGAAGCAAGAGCAGACCAGCTCTTCCCACAGCAGGGAAGTACAAAAGAAAGTATCACAGAATCCTATCCGAACATCAGGAGAACAATGAGATTTGCTGTTTCAACAGCTTTGGAAAGAACAGGAGAGAAAAGAGGAGGAAGAGAGAATTTTTTTCCTAAATTTCTCAAACATTTTTCTTTAATCAGCTGGAGATTCAGCTTTGAAAATAAAATTAATTACAAAACAAAAGCATGATGAGTATCCTTCCAACTTCCAATTATCCTCCAGTGCTGAACAAACATCTCTGTAAGCTGTCTGCTTTTCCAATGAGTAATTTCTAACCTAGCAGGTTTTTATTGTGAGCTGCAAGGAAGTGATTGGCCCCATGGTGATAACAAAGCACTAACAGCACCACAAACACAGTATTTTCTATCTCCAGATTCCAGGCTCTGTGTAACCTCAGATAAAACCACTGACACACAGAAACTTTACGTATCCAGACACGAGCAGGTACCTTTGTTTTGTTGGCTGGGGCTGATCTCTGCCTGCTCTTTGATCTCTCCTGAATGGTGTCATTACAACTCCGACTCCTTTCCACCTTGGTGGTGAGGTTCCTGAAAAGCAGATGAGTGAAAAGAGAAGATTGTTCATGACCTTAAAAACAACCAACCCAACAGCCCTGGCAGCAGCTGCCTGTGGGGGAGGCATCCGCCTTGGCAACGCTGCGTTTTAAGAGATGCCTCCTACACCCTGGGGATAAAGGGATCCAGGAATCTTGGATCTGCTGCAGAGCCCTGGTTTGCATTCAACAGCTCCACACTAAACACACAGACACCTCCACTGATAAATAATTGAGGTTGGAGCTAACGATGACACTATGGAAACCTCTGCTCCTTGCAGGGGAAAACACACTTGGTTACTCAGCTGCTTCCACTGCTTCCACTGCAGGAACAACCCCAGGTTCCAGTACAGGC
>NW_010320712.1:0-251 GCF_000700745.2 Antrostomus carolinensis
GTATCTCCAGGAGTACGCAGCACTGGGCACCGGTGGTGGCATCTATCACTTCCGAGACCAGATCCTGGCAGGTGGTGCTGAGGCCTTCTTTGTCCTCAACGCAGACGTGTGCTCAGAGTTCCCCTTGCAGGAGATGCTGGAGTTCCGGCAGCGGCACGGGGACGCGCACAGCTTTGTCATTCTGGGTACCACAGTGAGTGGCAGTGCTGGGGAGCAGTGGTGCTCTGCTGTGGGCTTGTCTAGAAGCCAGC
>NW_010320712.1:275-1783 GCF_000700745.2 Antrostomus carolinensis
GGTGGGAGCTCCAGGTCTCATCTGCTCTGCCACCACCTGCCCACTGCTCCCCCATCGCTAACACGTCCTCGCTCTGCAGGCCAACAGGACGCAGGCGCTGAATTACGGCTGTATCGTGGCCCACGCGGACACGCAGGAGGTACTGGGGGGCCTCGGGGAGCCGGGCACAGCGTGGGCAGCGGGCGCTGCTCTGCCTGCGTGGGCACGTGTTCCCGACGTGCCACAGAGGGTGTGATGCTGGGCGCGGCGGCTGTGCCCTGGGACTCATGTCTCTTTCCTCACCTCCAGGTCCAGCACTATGTGGAGAAGCCCAGCACGTTTGTCAGTGAGATCATTAACTGTGGCATCTACCTCTTCACACCTGCCATCTTCCAGCACATCGGTGAGGTCTTCCAGAGGAACCAGCAGGAGCTAGCGCTGTGAGTGCTCCTCTCTGCCCCACGTCCCTCCCACCCCACTGCTTCCCGGGGCTGCAGCGGCACGCTCATCCTCCATTCTTTCTCTATCTTCTCTCCTCCTCTGCCATCACTCACTTGTTTCCTGGCCCTGCACCAGCTATCCTTACCTTGGGTAAGTCTTCCTCTGTGTCTGCACTGGCTGCTCTCCGGGCTGGATTGTCCCTAGTGATAACGCATGCTTTCCTCCCTGCTCCAGGCTGCTCTGCAAGGCTGTTCTTTTCCTCTGCTCCTCTCCTGGCCAGCTTGAGACTTCCCCTCTCCCTTCCTCTCCTCCCACCCCATCCTCATCCTGCTCTGAGCAAGGGGCTGAGCAAGCCTTTCACCTGGGAATGCTCTGCTCCCACCTCCAGCTCTCTGCACCAGCCAGCCTGTCACTTGGTATCTCTGCCACCACCCGAGCAAAAATCCAGCAGTGCAGGGCTCTGAAGCAGGGGCAGGATCCATCACTCATACACCCACCTGGACTGGGTGGGTCTCTTGCACCATCACCTTCTGGCTGAGAGCTTGTTTCAGCTGGCAGAGCCCCGTCTCCCCGATGCTCTGCAGCTAGGCAGGCCTAGCCTGATGGCTGGGATCATCCCCATCTTTGGGGAGAAATGCATGACTAGGAAGGATTCCAGGATCACCAGAGCCCCCAGATGTGGGGAGGGTAGCTGCTGGGGTCCCTGGCTGAGGCTGTGACTGGAGTGGGTGCCTAACGGGCCTCTCACTTGCAGAGAGGAGAGCTCCAACGGCTGGCAGCGTGCAGAGGTGATCCGCCTAGAGCAGGACGTTTTCACGGCGCTGGCTGGGAGTGGCAAACTCTATGTCTACAAAACTGATGGCTTCTGGAGCCAGATCAAGTCAGCTGGGTAAGAGCTGGGGCTAGAGCTGGCACAGTGATTGCATCAAGTGATCCGTATGGGGATGGGAGAGGAGAGTGCCAAGGCAGGGCCCTGGGGGTGGGTGGGAGGGTACTGAATTTGGACCCTTCTCTGCCTTGGTAGTGCCAAAGAGACAACAGCAATCGTTTGCTTTTTTCCCCCCCCAGCTCTGCTATCTACGCCAGCA
>NW_010320713.1:0-4983 GCF_000700745.2 Antrostomus carolinensis
GACCTGCTGGCCACACTCTTCTTCATGCACCGCAGGATACTGTTGGCTACTGTTGGATGTCAGCTGTACACTGGAATAGCTTCTGTATAGATCATCAAGTGCCATTTCAAGGCAAAATCTACCCTGAGCAGTGGAGATGTGCACAGCACGACTGGTGCTCATTGACCAACATGCAATGCAGAGCACGCAGGGAAGGAAATAAATCTAGACCAGGCTTTGAGCAACCTGGTCTAGTAGAAGGTGTCCCTGCTGATGGCAGGGGGGTTGGAACTGGATGATCTTTCAGGTCCCTTCCAACCCAAATCATTCTATGATGATTCTTTGGAGAAGTCTGAAGGCAGCAAGGGTGGAAGGTGATCTTGCAGAGGTAAAATTCCCCAGGGCCATGGCATCTACTCTACAGAAATATCATCAGCATGGCCTTAGAGGACCTTAGAGCAACCTACAATACCTGCACATTGCTCACCTGCCTCTGCTCTACTTACAACATGTGCAAGAGGTAGCGTGAATATGTCCTTTAAGTTAATAAAGTGGCAAACCATCCCAAACAAGGCTGTGGTACTTGGCAATCCTCTGATGAAAACCAAAACAAATAGAAAAAGAAAGGAGAATTGTTCCTTGTGCAGCAGAAAAAACAAAGCCAGACTTGATTTGTACCCTTCACACCCCTGTCCTGGTTTTTGCACCATAATCCCAGCTTCCCTCTAACTCAGGGTGTATTTTTCTACCCAACACCATCTCACTCTGTCTTCCCAGTGCCCCCTTACCCCTCTGCCCTGGCTCCAACCTCATTCATGTCTTCTCCTTCCCCTCCATCCTGCTGGGCAGGGATCAGCCCACGCCGTGGTGGCTCTGAAGCCATGAGAATGCAGCTCGGCCGGTCGCTGTGCTGAGTGATGGATGACAGACCAGTTCTTCCTGCTCTTCCACCAGTGGGTATTAATAGCATTCCTCCTCTATACTCAAATGTGGATTTTCACTTCTAGGAGCGAAATACCTCGGTGAGTCCTATCCTACTATCAAATTAGGGAGCTGGGAAGAGTTCAAGTGACAAGAGGAGTCAACCAGCCCTCATTGTTTTACTCTTATTTTTAGCTTGGGTTTTCATTTCCATGGAGAAGGGAGGAACTGCTGTTACACTGAGATGTTTGCCTGAAGTCCTGGGCAGCCTCATACCTGGGACATTCCTTGCTCCTTGCATGTTATTCTGGGTAGGACTGCTACTAAATAAAAATACACTCTGGGGTATTGACATGCCATTTTGTTATTTTAGCCCCAAAGCACCATCAAATAAATTTTTAGATTAACAAATGATGAATTCCTAAGGAAACATGCATCCAAATTCCAGTGTACAATTCCAGACTGATGTAAGTTTTCACAGTTATAAATACTCAGTTGTTTAAGCGACACATGGCATCTGGTTAGTGCCAGAGGTTGCCAAGTGTGGCATGTAGGAATGTTCTTCCCCCAACAGCTGAATATGTCCTCCAGCACCTGTGGCCAGGATGACCAACAATCATGACCTGATCCTGTCTCATCTCTTGGTAATACTCAAACAAATTATATGTGAGAATGGCAAGCAGCCACACAGTTAATGTAAAACTCTAGCAGACCTGGCTTGTGATTTTCAGCTGACCTTCAGTGGGAGAAAATCTGTACAGCACCTTCAATATCCTCATAGTTAGGTCTGGTGAGGTCACACAGCCCCCACCATCAGCCAGAACACTTGAGAGGTGCTTTATTTTATACCAAACCCTGCAAGACGGATGTTTGCTGCTGCTGACAAGAGTCAATGATAAAAGATCTCAGTTCTGCCACTGGCTGGAGAGGAGAAGACTTGAGTTGGTGCATTAAGAGAGTCCAGAAAAAAGGGAGTGGTATTCCTCAGTGGGCAGTTTTCCCAGTTTTCCCAGGTCCTGGATGTTTCTAATCTGCCTGACATCTGGATTCAATTTCTTCAAAGAAAGAACCTGCGACATTTTAATCCCTTTGGCGGCTGGAAGTCTCAGGGAAAACGAAAGCATCCATTACATCCATAGAGTATTAATTTTCATTGTTGTGCTTGTACGTTTGGAAATCCTATTTACTAGGAACTGAAATCCACTAAAAAAACCCTCACTTTACAGCTATTCTTAATGCTCTATGTATAGTGTAACTTGCAGAACACTCAAAGACTGGAATAAATAAGATGTCCACAGGCAGTCTTCTTCTCCCATACATGTTCACCAAGACCCAAGACAGTCAGACTCTCTCTCTACCGTACACAAAGTTGTTTACTGTCCATGAGGCTGTGTTTAACATTCCACTCCCAGATATTTATATTCAGAGCCAAATTCAGAGCAGTATTCTGGAAAATGAGCAAAAGTAGGCTATGACCCATCAAGAGACTATTGGGTCATCTGAAAAGTTTACGAGCCGGTCTGGAATCCAGCATTTATTTTGGATAGTGGGAGGTCACTATAATTAGCTGCCATTCAACTCTATTATACAGTTACAAACACAAAAAAAAGCCCCTTCAACCCACAGTGCAGATGAATTTTTACTGAAATACAACTTATGACACAACCTTTGCAGAAAATGGAGTTACCTCAACCATCTCCGAAGTGAACATTTGTGTGCTCAGGCCAGAAAAGTCATTTCCATCTTATGAATATAGAATCATGGAATGGTTTGGGTTGGAAGGAACCTGAAAGCTCATCCAGTTCCAACCCCCCTGCCAGCAGCAGGGACACCTTCCACTAGACCAGGTTGCTCAAAGCCTCATCCAGCCTGGCCTTCAACACTTCCAGGGAGGGGGCATCTACAACTTCCTTGGGCAACCTGTTCCAGTGTCTCACCACCCTCACAGTGAAGAACTTCTTCCTAATATCTCAGCTAAACCTCCCCTCTTTCAGCTTAAACCCATTTCCCCTTGTTTTGTCATTAACTGCCCTTATGAAAAGTCCCTCCCCAGCTTTCTTGTAGCCCCTTCAGGTACTGGGAGGCTGCTATAAGATCTCCCTGGAGCCTTCTCTTCTCCAGGCTCAACAGCCCCAACTCTCTCAGCCTGTCCTCACAGCAGAGCTGCTCCAGCCCTCGCATCATCCTGGTGGCCTCCTCTGGAGATATGAATGTAACACCAGAAGAAAAACCATGGCCCGTCCGATCTCGTGATATTATTAAACACAACACAAAGTAATGGAGCGAGAAGCTACAGTTGACTTCAGCTCCGAACCTGCTCACGTGCCAAGTGTTGTTTTTCAGAATTGCTCGGCGTAGCCGATGCCAGAGATGTTCGTTTTGATCAAAGTTTACTTCCAAATACAAATTGGTAACTTATGCACGGGCACGTTCCTGCATGAAACCAGACACGCCAATAAAATTCCCGTAAAGGTCCTTTAGAGCGGTTGTATCTTTGGGAGGGGGAAGGGAGGAAGGCAGGACTGTTTCTGCTGTTTCTTTAAAACTTGTGGATTTATATTCTACAGGAAGGAGTTACTGCTGCAATTTTTTGCATTATTGAGTGAGTGATTAGGTTGCCCAAGGTAGCTGTGGCTGCTCCTCCCTGGAAGTGTTCAAGGCCAGGTTGGATGAGGCTTTGAGCAACCTGGTCTAGTGGAAGGTGTCCCTGCTGATGGCAGGGGGGTTGGAACTGGATGAGCTTTCAGGTCCCTTCCAACCCAAACCATTCTATGATTCTATGATCTGTAGATGTTTTATCCCTGCCTTGAAGCCAAGCTGCTTGTGGGGACTCTGACCACGGAGAGACGCTCGTTGATGGTTTCAAATGATCTGCACCAGCAAGAATACAGACAGAAAAATTCTCTCTCCTCCTCCTCCTCTTCTTTTTTATTTTCCATGTAATTTTTTACACCCCAAAAATTCAGTGTTTATCTGACAAGAGATTGTCACTGTCAGCTTTATTGTCTCTGTCCCTCTCTTTTGCCAACACTAGTACAACTCGGGGGCTTGTTTGGGCTGAATTTCTATCCAGGCTGAATAATATTAATAAAATTGATCCCAAAAAGGTGAGTAAAGCTTGGAGAGGTCACAGCATGAAGGTTTATAAAGAGGGTCCTCACTAAGACTTCACTTCCTCTCTGAAATACTTCTTCCTAAAACCTTACAAGGACATTCCATAACCAACAGAAAACACCATCCAGACGAGATGTGATTCTTCTACATTACTCAGCCTGGCTTCATTTTGCCTCTGGTAAAATACACCATCTCTTCCCTGTCATATGCTGAAAAGTGTTTATCTGGTTGCTAACAAACATCAATCAAGGTACACACACCTTCAAAAAACACAGTCCTGCTTCCTCCCATGAATCATTCAACACCTTACATAACTGCAGGGGTAATAGGGAACTGATTCATATGTGATCACTTAACAAAACTTTGGTCATAAATCGACCTGAAATGCAAAAATAATTTACTTTTGAAGCATAAAGATTTGCTTTAGAAAGAAAATTCCTGTCCTCAATCTCTTGCTTCTGTCCTTGCACTGCAATTCACTCTCCTTTCTGTCTTATCCAGACAATTATCAACAGTCTACGTTGTAGCAGAGCTCCAGACATGAACTGGGGAGAAAATACCTTTTTTCTCTCAAAAGGGGAGTGTTTTGGCACAAGAGAAGGGGTGGCTCAGTGCTGAAGGAAGTCGATGCTGTAACTATGGTCTCAGGTTGTAGTTTCCCACTCATACTTTGGTCTTGTTTGGAGGGTTTTAGGCTGTATGTCATATTAGAAGTTTAACAGACTTAAAAGATCTGGTTCACTTTTGAGTAGGATTCTGAAGGGCAAGGAAGAAGTTAAGAAGCCAAAATAAATAAGAATAGCCGGGGCATTGGAGTCCATCTGGGTTGGCATGATCTCTCCTGCCATTTTGCACAGCATCTTCCTGGTCTGTGGAATGATGATATGTGAGGTTCAAACATCATTAAAGGACTGCTCAACCTTTTCAGAAATACAGCTTGTGTTGGGTTTGTGTGTGTGTGGGGCTGTT
>NW_010320714.1:0-6643 GCF_000700745.2 Antrostomus carolinensis
CAACTCCAGCCCAGCCAGACCCAATACAATTGGGATAAGCATGAGAGATTCCTCTAAAGCTATAGGATAATTTTCAATCAATTAGTGCTTTTTTAGGATGGATGAATCCTCATGGACAACACTAAGCTTTCCATAAGACCAGGGCTACTAGTACAACCAATCTTTCAGTAAGTCCCTTTATCAGGACTTTGCAATCACAAAAAGCAGAAGCTGAATTTTGAAAGACATTTTGTTATTTGCACCTTCACTTAGAATCAGAAAGTGAAGATCTCATGAAAACCAATATGGGTGTAAAGAACAGGTCTGTTCCCTTGAGAGCATTTTCACACACAGACTGAAGAAGTGCGTGTGAAACCCTGGGCCACTGGGCATCTCATTAGAAGACAAGACTTCAAATTTACTCTTATTACCATCACCAGTTCACAAACTGGGGCCACTCCGTTCAAAACCAGGCAGTCAAGGAGGTGCAGGAGACAGACACCAGACTGGGTCTTACTGCACTGACTCCAGCCTACTCATCCCTCATGTACCACCACAGCAAAGAGATGTCACAAGGCCTTCATCATGACTGGAATCATAATATCCATGATTCACGTGGAAGACTTGTTATACAAAGCACCGAGATAAAAATAAAATTAAGGGGAAGAAACTTAACAAGAAACTTATTTCATTCCCTACAAGATGGAAAAACCAAGACGAATGTAAACAGCTCAACTTGACCCAAATATTTTTTCGTTGCTGAGTAACCCTGCAAAAAATGTTATCTCACTAGCATCTGTGGAGATTAGATGGAAGGAAATTTTAAACAAACATTCACTGTCCCTTGGTTTAGGAATTCCAGCCTGGACCTGAATTCTTGGGACTGCTGCTCTTGCAGCACCTCTGACCCCTTTCAGTAGGGAACAAATAGTTGAAAAGAGCAGGAAGCATCTCTGACATCTCCAACACATTAACATGCTGTTGACCTGAAGGTTTACATGAAACATTTGGGTTTACAGCTTTCCAAATTCTTCTAAGAGAAGGATGCGGCTCCTCTGCGAAGGCTACAAGCAGGAACTACATGCTCAGGCCACGACTACAGCAGGAGGTGGGAGGAGGGGTAGTCACAGCAGATGGCTTTGAGCCATTTTGGGTGGCAGTAGGCACCCACCGAGGGGCTCAGGCTTTACAGCCCACGCTGGCTGCCATATGTTGTGACAGTGGCTCAGCATCATGCAGGACCCAATCTATAGCATACTTCATGGCTGGAAGTACCACACTCCCCTCTTACTGCTCTCCATTAGTACAATCGCCTTTCTGCCAAGCATCTTCTAGCACCTTGCTATCACGTTTACTGGTTTGGTTTTTTTCATGTTTTTCTATGAGGAAGGAGATCTGATAGATTAGCTGAGAGTTTCAAGCGTGATGTTTTAGTCTCATTTGTGCTCTGAAGGTCAGGCCTGCTCACTCCTTCACTCCCTCCCAACAGATAAGCACTATCTCAACAACACACAGATGCTTTTAGAGATCACCTTGGTCCCTGTTAAGCTGTGCAGCATTTCTGCCATGTGTGTCCTGGAGTCGGAAGTGCACAGCAGCAAGGCTGTGCCTGTGACACTGGGAGCTCAGAACAGGTAGGGTGGAGAGATGACAGCTCTGAAAATGGCAGCCCTTCCAGCAACAGCAGACTTCCTTGTTGAATTTCTCCTGGAGTAATTCAGGGAAGCGAGAGCAAGGGGGAAAGAAAGGCCTGGAGGTGGCAGGATGAAAACTGGTCTTCCATCAGCTGAGGCTCAGAGAGAGTGGATGCCAGCAGTACCTGGCAACAGGCTGCAATGAAAAGATGAGGGGCGTGAAGGGCAGAGTGAAGGTACAGGCATTGCTCCGCTATCTTACACAGCAGCGGCAGTATAGCCCCAGTGCTGTGTCACAATGTCAGGGCGACAACCTCCGGAGATGGGGGAAGTGGGATGCCTTCCCCCAACCTGAGAGCAGGGTCTTTCCACGCTGGGATGGGAGAGGCTCAGTTCTCTGGAGAACTCTAGGAAATACAGCAGTCTGCTCAAAATACTCAATCTTAATCATATACAGACAACTTCATGGGCTGGACCTTCTGCCCTACATATGAGCAGTGAATGAGAGGTCAGTTCGCACTCAGTCACCAGAAGGTGCGAGTCACCCTGAACCACTGGTTTACATCCCAGCTGCCAAACTAAAGATTAAGGCAATTTACTCTGCAAAGGTCCTTAAAATATCAGCTCTGTGTGAGTACAACAGCTCCCACCAGGGCTCTGAGGGAGGACAGTCATCCACACTTGTGCTAGGCAACTGCAGTCGCATCTCGGATTCATGGAGAATCTGGGATATTTTTAACATTTTGAAAGAAACAGTCACTGAGTGTCAGTTATTTTAACTCAGTACAGAGCCCATGCATTCAGACCAGTCCTACTGCATGTACATTTGCTAGTGCCTGTGGCAGCTGCTGGCCCTGGCCTGTTTTGCCTCTCAGCTCACAGCAGTTGCATTTTAATCCTCAGGTGATGCATCTCCTCAACATGCACAACAGGCACAGCCAGGGAGCTTCCTGGAGGAAGTGATTACAGAAATTGAGCTCAATCAAACAATTTAAAAGCTGAGATGTATCTCAGAGCTCCAGTTTTTCCTCTCTGCTACACCTTGGACCCACATCAGACTAAAATGCATTGGTAGGAACAGACTTTGCTTTTCTCCAGTAGCTGCCTGAACTTTTATCAGCACTGACAGCTCTACAGGGCTGGCCCAGAAGCTTCAGTACACCAAGGAGGTCAACACAGCCCAGCTGTCCCATTTAAGTTGGATCAACCAGTTCCACAAAGGAAGTGGTATTGGCTATACCAGTTCAGACCAGAGCCTGGGAGCATTTGGCCCCGCAGCAGCATTTTCAGCCCTGGAAAGCAAAGGCTTCTGTCTGATCACAGCCTGTTCCTCCTGCCCTACCTGGCAGCTAACACATCACAGCCAACTCCATAATCCCCCCAGCAAAGCAGATCTCAGCTGCAGCTTAATCTGAACTTCTACTTCAGCTCTCACAGCCAGCTCAAGTGAAAATGAAAAGCAACTGATAAAGGAAAACTCAAAGTGAAGCAGGTGGTGAGGGGGCCAGAGGCAGGGGAATGCAACTGGAAAGAGCAATGCCGCCACAGATCTAGCAGTGCAAATATTAATTGCTTTTTAATTATTCCAGTGCTTTCCTTCCCTGGTGGCTGATAATTGTGGGATTCCTGCCTGCCCTCCGGTGGCTAAGGAGGAGAGGAAAACCAAGAGCACATCAGCACAGCAAGCCCAGGAACCAAGCACCCACAAAGGCCTGTTTTACCCCCCAGTAGAGAGCAGGAATCTTCAGTGACCCTGAAGATGCTGACATGTCTTTTGAGCACCACTGCAGAGCAAGTTTATTGGGATGAATCTGAACCTCCAGAGCTACCTATGTGGAGACTATGGAGAGGCCCCTGGATCTAGTAATTTCCAGCTCTCAGAGAAGGGCCCCACTGTCTCTCAGCACACCTCCTGCTATCAAGACCCTTATGACAAAGCTGGTTTTGTGCATCTCTGTGCTGCTTTGTGACCGGGAGAAGCCCAGCTTGGTAAAGCACAGCCAGGTGATGAGTACGGCACAGCCACCAGCACATCTGCAAGTGTCCCCATCCCCTCCAAATTCTCCCCACAATAGTCCTAAGCCAGCACCAGGCATCAGGTTCAGACCCTCAAACCTTCAGCAGATCTCCTCCATGGGGATCTCCCCCAGCACCCTGCAAGAATTTTGACAGACATGTTGTGAAAAAGCAATGAGACTGCTGAGAAAAACCTGTCTTTAACTCTCAGGTTCAAATATATGCTCCTCCATCCACTCCAGATGTTACTCAGATATCTCTAAATATCCATTTCCAAAGATCATGATCAAAGCAAGAGGAGGAGAAGGGCAAGGGCACAACAGCCCCATTAGTAGGAAATCAGAATTCAGCTACATCCCTTACACAAGACAAAGGTGAGATAAAAGCTCTGCAAGGAAGACAACATAGGACTGCAGCTGCATTGACTTCCTTAACATCTGTAAGCACAAAACACACTCACTGCTTCCATACAGGAAAGGGCACAAACTCAGCAATTTTCTTCTGGTAGGTTGATGTGAATCTGAAGCAGACTTCACAGTGCCAGTTATTTCTGGATTTTAAAGGCCCAAGAATAGCTTCTGCCTCTTGCAGGCCGAAATACGAGCATTCAGACATCTGCCTAGGGAGAAGCTGACTCCCAGTACAATAGAGACCCTTTAGCAGGACAGGAATGGGACTAGTAGCCAGGAGACCTGAGCATGGTTGGCTGTACAATCCCCTGTTTTGCCTCACAAGCAGGACAAAGGTTTCCATCTGCACAGTGCTCCCACCAGGGCAGCTCAGTGCTAGCGCTAACACGTTAGCAGCCCTACACTTTCAGACTCGATTAGTGAGAGTGCAAAAGCAGTCTCACAACTGAGCCATGAGTGCTTCTTCAGGCACTTATAACCCCAAAACTGCAAAGAACAATCTTTCATCATCCCCCCATAGCTCTAAAAGAGAAACAGCTACCAAGGAGCTTGTGATGAAGTTACTGGTGAGGCAGAGCAGCTCAGCTTGCATCCACAGCATGATATGTCTTCTTCAGGATGGTAGTAACCTCCCTCCATGCATTTCCTCTAATGTAGGAGGGAATGAGCTTGAGCCACAAACCAGTCTGGCCTCAAACCCACAACATATGTGAGGGAGGTATGTGACAAGCTCCCCCTGCCCCAGCTTTGGGATCTGCCTGTTGTACCATTATCCAGGTGCTGACCACAAGACCCACCAGTGAAGAAGCTGAACGCTACTGATGCCATAGCAGCCACAGAGGAGTAAGTAAATAGCCTATCTTAGCCAAACCATCCTCCAAGTGGGCAGGAACCAGTGCTGACTCCACAAGGCCATTTTTGCTGGCATTGTCATTACAGTGCCAGAAAGTGACTCACATCTTTGAAGGGAGCTCAGAGGAGAGGGATGAGGGAAATCGCATCTCATCCCGCCTTTCCCTAGTGAAGCCTTTTAATGCGGGAGGGGAAAAAGAACTATCATCCTTTTTAGCACAGGAGAAAAGAATTGGTGCGACGGAAGCAGCAACAACCTCACCTTCCACTCAGTGCAGCTGGTCAACACCCTAAAGGCTGCTGTACAGTGGGAAGATCTGGGGTTGAATGCTGGTGGTGCCTGCAAGGAGACAACCAGGCATGTTGTAAGCAAGGAGGGACTGAACCCCAGGCCACCAGATCACAGGACAAAAGCTTCCAAAGGAACAGTGAAAAGAGCCCTGAAGCCGCAGCAGCACCACATTCATGGCCACTGTGTCATCTAGCCACTAGGGTGTGACAAAACACTACCGAGGGCACACAGATAACCACCCCACCACCACTTTGGTGCTAAGGAGCAATAGGCAACTTGGGATCCAGGAGAGAAGACACTTCAGTGACAGCGGCCAACAACAAAATGTATGTACTGCAGATAGGCAGCTCTTTTGCCTTCGCATGCACTGCCCTGTTCCCCAAGGACCCAATTCCAAGCCCTCCAAAAAATCAACGAGATAACAAGGAGATGAGTTGCAGGCAATATGGATTTGTCAAGAGCAAATCACATCAAGCCAAGCAATCTTCCTCCTGTAACAGCATCACAGGCTTTCGGCAGAGAGCACTACCTGTCAAACACCTTGGCTCTGGTAAGGCTTTTGACGCTGTCTTGCCTGCCATTCCCATACGCAAGGGGAATATGGTCTTAAGAGAAACTCTGTCAGGTCAGGTATAAAACTACTCAGATAGCCATATGCAGAGGGCAGATACCAGTGGTCGCCTCTGCTACAAAGGAAGAACATGTTGACAAACAGGATTTTGTAGGAGTCCGTCACATACTGGCTCTCTTCAGGGTTTTCAGTACTGACCTGCATGATGCAGCAAAAAGGAAGCTTATGAAGTTTGCAAGTAGCATGAAAGTGGGAAGGACTGCAAGTACTTTTAGAAGACGGGATTAGAAGATCTTGATATCACTAGCAATAATTTTATTTTTTTCTGGCAGATGTAAGGGCCAGGTTTTGCTCTCTCTTTGTTCAAGAATAAGTGTCCAAATACAAAGAACAAATTTTCAGGAGTTATTGCTTCACTACTCTTGCATATCAAGGGCTACTGATGTTGCAAGGGGTCTGGGGCCTCTTGTTCTTGACCCTATGACAGTAGTGTCTGGGGTCTAAGACAGACTACCAGCATGTTGTGTTAGGCAAGCACATACCCAGGGAACTCCTTCCCAAGCAGCTTGCAAACAGAATCAATACCAAGCTCAAAGGGCACTGAGCAGGATCAGAAAACACAAATTCCCACTCCCACGCTGCCCTTTATCTACTGCATCACTGTCATCTCGTTGCAACTGGCACGTTCACTGTCTCTTCTGAGAACTGCTTTCAGCAGGGAAGGTGTTCCTGTGCCAGCAGCGCATCACGCTAATGATGACAGCCAAGCACATACACAATCTGACTGCTGTGCACACCATACATGTTTCATAAAGTTGTCCCAACTGCCTTCTAAAGCCCTTCCCACAACCAGCTGCACCTGATTCTGCTGTCAAGTGATCTTCCTCTT
>NW_010320714.1:6658-29139 GCF_000700745.2 Antrostomus carolinensis
TACTCTCTGCAAGACAAGGACTTCCCATCTCCAGTTGGGTTTGCCACTGGGAAGAAACAAAGCACAAATGACCTGCGAAAATAATAAGCCTGCACATCCAGACATGGCACTTTTTACGGAAAGCCATGGCCAAGCCCCTGCAATCAGCTACATTTCTAGCCTGCAGGGAAGAGACGCTTGCAGCCATTCTCCATTGATCTTTGGACTTTCTGCTCTGACCACGTGTTTGGTTTTATCTTAGTGTGAGCTGCTAGGGAACCAGACCTTGGAGTCCTGGGAACTCTGATGTTCCAGGGAAGTTCATTCACTGCCAGAATAAGAAAGCAGTGTTTCCAAACAAGTGACATTTCTGTTCCTTAAAAGATTTTCTTTTGGCAGCCAATTGCAGGGAAGACTGCGAAGTAGCAATGGATTGATTTGGCTCCTATGGGGGTGACTAATGGGAACATGATGCAACAGCTAAGGCAGAGGACTAGATGGCAGTGCCCCACACAGCTGCCTCGGTAGGAAGACACTTCCCTCACATGCAATGAGGGAATCCTTGTACCACGCTCCTCATGCATACGTCTGGGGTGAGTATGGTAGGTTTCTGCCACATGCTCCAAGAACCCAGAATGGGAAGCAAATGTTTGAAATGGAAGCAGGAGAGCCAGGCTAGGGAAGGAAAGTCAGAATTGTACTTGAGGTTCAGAAGCACCTAGTCAGTTGGCAAGACTCTCTTCACTGCCGTGTTTGTGAGCAATGGGTATTGACGAGGCAGATTTCACAGAGCATCACCCAGATCAGAGGCTTTTAGCACCCTGTGGAACATGATTGAGTGCAGTCTTATCCCTCCAGAATAAAGTCTGAAATAAAGCATTGCAGCAGAAATTATAGTGTGACTCAGGGTCATCCCAGGGCAGGTCTCTTCATGGTGAGGGGCAAGACAATTTATGCAGTAGGAACTTGACTAAATTTAAAGAAAGGTCACAGGAAGAGCCAAAGCAGAAGATGAACTGGCTTGTATTTATTAGCCACCACAAAAGACAGGAGCAAGATCAAGCCATAAAAGCAAGGCATTAGCACCTCTATGATCAGCATAAATATATGAGGATCTGCTTGCTCTCTCTCTCACTGGTACTTATTGCAGTTCCTCTCCTGAAGGATGGGCTACACATGTCCATCTGTACACACTCCTCCAGACAAAAAGCCTCACATCATCTGAACCTTGGAGCAGTCGGGTGAGGCCCTGCAGCCTGCCATTGCATTTCCTCCTTCAGAAGAGCTTGGGCACCATTACTGCACACTTAACACTGCTGAAAATTGAAATTTAAAATAGGATTGTCATCACTTCTGTCATTCACATGGATGCCAGTGCCACCAGGGCATCCTAGAACTTCAGCAAGGTCAGCTCACAGCTAAGGGACCACCCTGGAGCTGAATGGAGTTCACAGGCCATTGTAAATTCACCACAAAAATTGCACTCGGAGCACTGGAAGCCAGGGGTTAGCGGTGCTACTGGTACAGACAATTCAGTTCTTAGCTCACACTTCCTGGCATCTCTTGTTGTCTCTAAGCTACCATGTCAGAGCACCTGTGATCCACACTATTAATACCAGGATCTCAGCTTTTCCTAGCCTTAGAACAGTGCCACAGCCGCAGTCATTCATGCCTTTTGTCACCGCTCAGCTAGACCGCTGAAATACCACAGCCCTGCAGCATGCAAGAGGCTCTAGCTGAAATACACTCTGCATTCCTGAGTGCTCTGTAATCCCGTTACCACAACCACACCAGGCTGGTCCCCTGCCTCACAGCTACTGATGCAGAGATCCAGGAGAAACCCAACTCAAGGCCTTGGCCCTTGTGTCACTGTAGCCTCACCAGCAGAGCTAAGGCTGCCTTCCAGGACAGAGTCCCGGGCATGGTATGTTTGATCATCACAGAGCACCACTGTGCCTCACAGGGGCTGATCTCATCCATACACAGCAGACAACCTTCTCAGCCCCCACTGAGCTGTTTCTGCCCAGGGAGCACAGGTTATCATAAACCTTTCCTGCTGCAAACAACTGCATTTCTTTGGGCTACCTGGTCTGACAGAAATACGTCATGACATGTGGATTTAAAGGAAATACCCTAGAACATGACTTTCTACTGCAGGCACTTAACCCCTGGGATGACACTGAAATATCCAGACCCTGACAGATGCAGGCACATTCACTGTAATGCATGACTCAAAGATGCTCAGATAGATACCCTCAGAGCACAGAAAGCTCTGACTATAGCCTACACTAATGGTGGAGAGCTTACAAGCTCTCAGTCAGCCTGTTCAGCCATATCAAATTAGCATGGAAATTGTTTGGTTCCTTTGGAACAGGACTGGGACAGTTTATTTGGAAGAGGACAGATATTACATACATGAATGGGAGAGCCAGTGCAAGCAATGATTATCATGGCATGAAGTGACAGAAAGAAAGAAAGAGGTGGTGTTTGTGCCTCTCCTGAGCTCATACAATTCCCCTATAGCTTAGCTCCCTCATCTGTAAAGACAAGGATAACTTTGCTCACCTATCAATTTCCTACTTGCATCAGCTAAAAAGAATAAAGGTCTGGTCCCACGAGGTTCTGATTCACCCTGCTGAAGGTGCTTTATTCTTTTAAGATAAGTTAATGGGAGTTCTGGTAAAAAGCAATCCACCTTGTTTGGATGTGCTGGAAGAGAAGACTTATCAAGAAAGACAGCCTCAATGCTTCATCTTGCAGACTCCCAAACATTGCTATAGGCCTTTTCTTGACCTACCTCTTGCCAATTTTCACCATGAGTTGTATTGCTTTATTATCATCTCTCAAAGGTTCCTCCATGTGTTCTAAACTCATCCCAGACTACCTAAATGCCAGCCGTCGCAGGCAGAGAGCCATTAGCACTACAGTGCTGTTATTGCTGCTGCCTGGGCTGAAATTAGTGCAGCTCAGAGACAGCACAGTGAAAATATTGACTTTCCAGCTAATCAAACCAAATTCCATGAAAGCTACAACTTCAAAAAAAAAGCCATCAATGATTTGTAAATATTTGAAAGTGCCAGACTGATTTCATCCGGATTACTGCAGCAGAGGGGGCTGAGGGCTGGCTGAGAAGGAGATGGACTAGACAGCTGCTCAGACCTTGATGTCATGTATCACCCCGTGCTACCAGGACTGCACAGATCTTCCTGGCTTCAGACAGAGGATGAACACTATATGCCAGTGCTACATTATCTAGGCTGGTATAGCCCTACTCATTCCAGAGCACTCAGTCAGTCTGCTGGGAGCACAAAGATTAGAAGCCAAACAGCTTGGTTGTTCAATTTCTGACTCTGGAATAATAAAAATTTAAGAAAAAAAAAAAATGCCCACTACCAGCTAGGTTGTGGGTATTCCCAGAACACACCAACCTTCAGCTGGCTTCCTGGGAAGCAATACGATTTGTTAGTCTGGCCTTCTCTCTACTCAGTCCAGCCCAGTTCTCTCATCTTCGTGCCATCCAGCCAGTCAAGGAGTGCTTTATTTTCCTAACAACTTTTCCAAGGGAAACAAAATCCAGGAAATTATGCAACATGCAACAAGTCAAGATGATCTATTTTTACTTCATCCCACAGAGAAGCTCCAACTTTTCCCACATAAAAGAAAATTAATCTGCTGTCTAATTCTAACTTAGAGGAAAGGGGGGAAAGCTTTTTGGAAAGAAACACAATAAATAACTTTGGTTGTGTTGCAGACAGTCTTTGCTACGTAAAAGTTTGTTTGCAAAGCCATTTCAGGCTGCCTTTGTCTTTGGTTTTCTTCTGAACCTTTATGGAAGTCAAGCTCCTTGAGTCTGCCAGCTGCTTGACCACAGATCCTGATAATGAAAAATATATAGCTGCCCGCCTTCTCCCATTTCAAATCTCCACCAAGCTCAAGCTCCGGGCAAAGGGCCTTTGCTTCCCTGGCATTAAATGCCGCAGACAGTGCACCTCAATACTCAAAACACTGCTTGCACTGAAAGAAGGAAATTAAAGTACCCATTTCTTTCTCACCACTGAAAACAAACTGTGATTCTAGACACAAGACTGGAAAACTTTCCTTGCCCATAAGCTTCCTGGAGCAAGCCTTCCCATCTTCTACACCAGAGTAAAGATACCTTTAACACAATTCATTCTACAGCACTGCTGGCTCCTCCCCAAGTGTCTAACAATAAAGTCTCACCCTCTATTTAAATAAGAATTTATATAATCAGGAAAGAAACAGGATAATCACTTGAAGTAATTTAGTGAACTAGTTAAGATGCACAAAAACATCACTTTTATTTGGCAGTATGGCAGGTACTTCAGTTTGACCCTCGGTACTGATGTTGCGAGTTCAAGGGCAGGGTTGCATCTCGGTTCTGTGCAGCTGCAGTGCAAGAGCTTGGGGCTCCTATACCGCAACTGAGTATCACAAATACCACAGTCAGCAGAGCAGCAAACACACAGATACTGCTCTGCTTGGGTTTTCTGACATGACACTGCGCTGCCTAGGCCTGTGACACTGCCTTGTAAGAGACTGCATGAGGAGGAAGATGAGGGTCACCTCAGCAAGAGGAGCAGAGCGGTAGTGCTACATACCCAACACCGCTTCCCTCAAATGCCACTTCCCCTCATTTCCAGTGCGGCTGCCCTTTCCCATTCTCCACCATTCAGTTCTGGTTGCCCTCCCCACCCAGGTCAGCTTTTTCTCCAATCCTGCTGCCTTCAGACACACACATCATTTCTCACCACCATCCGCATCCTCCCTCCCAAGGGTGACTCTTTCTTCTCCTGAAAATAAGAGGCCAAGGTTGAAACGTGAACTACAGTTTAAGTAAAAGCCATTTAAAAACCCCCTGTACTCTGAGTTTGCTCATGTAAATCAATGCCATGCTGGTAGATGTACCAGATATCCCCCAATGTGCATGTGTCAGTGTATTTCTTCCTTCAGAGATTATTAAAGGCTCATGGCCAAGGTCAAGAGTCAAGTCTAAGACTTTGCTGCTGATATAAAGGAAAGCATCTTTGCAGTGACACAGGGCACAGCCTGCCCAGCTAATAGACTTGCAGGAACTCCATTCCCAGGCCTCATCCATCCCCCAATTTATAAATAATACACTGACATTTTTAAGCTGCTCTCTAGGAAGAGCATCCTGAGCCTTCCCCACCCATTGGAGAGTGTAAACAGAGATGAGAAGACTGGAATACACAGTGGATTAAAATCGCTGTAACTAAAATCAGCTTCAAAGTCAGAAAAAAAGCAAAGCACAACGCCAAAATCTTCTGGAAAAAGAAAGTTTTTTAGCAGAGAAGGCCTAAAATGGGCAGACCTGAGACCAGCTCCCCCAGCCACCACGAGGAAGGGCACTCAGTCACCATAGAGACAACACACAGGCACGATGTTCCTGTCCCCACTTCACAACCTCTGTCTCCTACAAGGCTCCAGAGCAGATGGCAAGCTGTGAGCAAGGGGAAGGAGAGACTGGTGAAATGCTGCATGTAAATAAGACTGCTAAACACTCTTGTTGTGACTCGGCGGCAGCCGGGAAAGGCTATTAAGGGGCTGCTGCAGGCGAACGGTTAGCCAGCAGTAATGAGCTGGCTACGAGTGACTGATTCTATGTCAAGGTTGGGCGGTATCAATCAGAGATGTGTGGCTGTAGTCCTGCCACTTCAGAAAAGATGCGGGCTGATGGATCGCCTGCAAGGCCTGTGTCAACAGGGGATGGCAAGGGAACACAGCATCCCAAGAGAGACCAGGACAGCATCGTGACTTTGGACAGGAGCCATCCCGAGCATCAAGCTTCTGCCTCTTTCCAGAGCAAATGAAGACATTTCTTTTGTTGTTGTCCCAATGCCCTTAGGAGCATCTTTTCATTGCTAATTTCTATCTGGGTCTGGAAGCACAGAATGGGGATAACTTTGCTTCTTTGGAGAAATACATTATGTGAGTCACTCCACAGGAGCCATAGTCCTGTTGAGACTCCTCCCCACTGACAGTAAAGAGAAGGTGAAGAGGCACATTAACTTTGCCATGCTTTGACTACCCTACCCAAGAAGCAGGTGTTTCTTCAACAGCCTCACCTTGCTTGGAGGTTCTGGGGCTTTTTTTTTTTTTTTTTAATCTGAGGGATTTTCCCACCTTAAAATTCTCTCTTGCCTTTGTCCAAAGAACCTGTGTATCTCCTGGGCTCAACCCACCACTCCAAAAGATGGGAATGGCTCTGCACCTCGCAGATGGACTAATGTAGCTTCTCAGTGCATGTTTTGTGCCCAAACCAACACCAGCCAGTCCCTCCTCACGTATGCAAAGGCAAGCCTTCTGCACAGCTACATCAGCACATTGGTGCCCAAAGTGAGAGGAGCAGGAACAATGTCCATTTGGATTGCATTACCACGTCAAGACCTTATCAGATTAGCCTAACAGCACATGGAGACTGTCCCCACTCCTGGTGCTAACTAGTGCACCATATCCCAGCTCCGTTTGCAGGGCCCAGGGGTTTGAGATGGAAGATCTGCCCAGTCACGAGCCAGTCACCAGCAGTTATGGATTTCACTGGGTTCCATCCCTCCTGGACTCAACACCTTTCTGCGCCTAAAAAGACTAGTGATAGTCACAGCTAAAATACTCTATTTAAAGGCTGCCTTGAGGACTAGAAGTTAATTTTAAAACTAACTGACCTAAGCTCTCTGCCATACTACCTCAGGAGGAGTCTGGAAGGGTGGGGGTACTGCTAATGCATGTCTAGAGAGCATGTGTTTTACCTCCCAGCTCTTATTTCTCATTATTAATGTCAAGGTTTTTTAACAAAATTTGTCTTGGTCAATTAACTCAGACAGGGATGCTTGTAACATTCCAAATAAAGCCAGCCACATCCTGTGCTCAGAAAGATGAGCGAGTACGGCTCAGGAAACAAGGGAATGACAAGGGCAAGGCATGACTCACATCCACCCCACTCCTGCATCCCAGAGAACAACCCACCCCATGAGCCTGCCGAGGACACCGATACACCAACAGGCTCCTGCTTTCCCCATCAGATTTCTCTTTGCTCTCCTGCAAACCAAGGCTAACACCTACCTGTGGCAGAGAAGATAAAAAGTCTGTTTTAAAGAATATTTGCCCAGTGGATCTACCATAATAAGAGCGCACTGCAAGTCAGAAAGAAACTTGCGATAGCACTGTTCCAGACTAAAAATAGAAAAAAGAGTCCCTTTCGTAGGAAGGTGTTACTTTTACATCAAAATATCTCCTGGTTTGATTTTTATCAAATTCAATCACAGTGCATCACAAGGAAATGTACATTGAGACAGACCGTGGCCATGAGGGGCCACCCAGCATCCCTGCAGTTAGGTAAGGATCACACTGTAGAAAATAGGACAATACCCTAATTTTTCAGTAGTTATTCACACTCTGCAGTGGGTCACTTTGTGGGGCTTCCTTTCCCTGCCTGGACAAGCACTGCTGTTGAATTGGAAGATAAGTGTCCAAATGGTACCTAAGAGAGATGCGGACACAGCTGTACGAATTCTTTTCTGCTGAATGAGCCCCATTTCCTTCCCAACAGTGCTTTAGCCTGGCCCTCACTAAAAAACATTGTTTCTGTAATGAAAGCATCCAACTGTTGGTCTAAAGTATGTCATATCCAAGAGAAAGGATAAGTTCCAGGGAAATCGGGTCAAAAAAATTACTTTAAAACTGCTGCGCACATCTGAAACAAAGTGTTTTGACTATCAAATTTTCATCTCTCAGCTGAAAAAAACTCTTTACCAAATTCAGCTCAAATTTAGGGTGCTCACAGAAGCTGTACTTTCACATAAATAGAAACCACTGTACAAATAGCGAGGAAGGATTTCTGTAAGCCACCATCTGAACTCACCACTTTTCCCAGGGATTGCATTCACAAGTATATTTTTTGCTACAGGAATTATAGCACATGTCATTTCCAACAAGAACAAGCACAGGACTCACTAACATCTCAAATCTGAAATGTGGACAGAGCAGGCACAAACCAGTGGGTGCCTGGAGCAAGAATTGCCTCTGGCCTCCCTGCGGGCCTTCCTCAGCAAGTCAGCTGCTAATGAAGAGCTAGTAACAACTGGTCTTAGGGGACTGGCCCCCACACGCTGTGTGGGCAGGGCAGACCTTACTGCAAACTGTCACCTGGATTGCTAGGTGCGGTGAGACCAGGAGAGGGAAGACTCCATCTGCAAGGGATGAAGCTTGTTTGGAGAAAAGCAAAATGCGGGTGACCACCATGAGAACCCAGCCCTGCACTAAACAGCTGTTTTGGGATAGAATTTATGAACACTGCCACCACAGTTTCATTTTTCCAAGTGATGGAAATAAGGACGGCTCTACACAATTTGTTTTTAGGCCAGAGCTCACCTAAAAGCTGGATCTCAACAGATGTCAGCTCTTGCCAGCCATGGAATAGAAATCCCAGGGCATAGGTCCAGAGCACACCACTTGTCGACATGCAAAGCCTGCTAAAATTTCCCCTACAACCATCGCTTTTCATCCCAGCTCCTCCCGAAGCTCATTCCTACCCTCACACCACAGCTCACAATCTGCTTGCACACCTTCGCTGGGCTGGTACAGCTATCAGGAGCTGTGTTTTACAACCAGACCATTTCAGTGATGAAATGTAGAGTGAAGCTTCATAAACAGTTCTATCGGTGTAACCAAGGGAGCCATGTAGGACCTCCTTAAGCCATCTTCACAACAAAACACCACAGGCATACATCCCTGCTCAAAACACTTTGGCATGTGCTCTCTGTTCAAGGGTTACTGACCTCAGCAGTATTTCACCTGATGAACTGAGGGTTTGTTCTGGCTTTGCACTTCTCACATCTGCACAGACTTACGTGGAAGCACCATGGCTGACTTCTGGTGCTTCTCCCTGCCACAATGCACCTCACCCACACTAGTCCATTGTAGCCAAGGTCACCTCTATGACGCTTAACCCAAGCCAAGCAGCAGCCAGCATTCAACTGAATTAACAAGCCATACTAGTACGAGGGCACCTCACTACCTGCGCCAGGAACGCATGAAAAACTGTAGCTAACAAAATAAATGCCAGTCTGACTCAGGAGTGCAGAAAGATTATTACTTCGATTTACAATACAAACTAGAAGGTAAGAAGAGCAAGACTTATTTCTACTAGTTCTTGGAGCCTTAACCAGGCATTCGTAGTTCATTCAAAGGTGAGGTGGGAATTGCACAGAGCAGAACAGTCCACAAGCTGTTGCTGCTGCACACGTGTAGAAGTTAAGGTAAGAAACATTTGAAGAAGGTTGATTGTGTCCATCCAGCAGCCCAAGAAAATGATTTTTCCAAATAATATTTTAGCAGTGAATCCTGCTTTAGGCTGCCCTGTGTCCTGGTTTTTAGCTGGGACAGAGCTGGGTTTCTTTTAAGTAGCTAGAATAGTCCTGCATTTTGCTTTAAGCCTGGGATTTGTTATGAGAGAGACACTGAGAACATACCAGTGTTTGCATTTTTGTCACTGGAAGTGAAGGACTTCTTGTTCTGTTAGTCTATAAGCGTAAGATCTAAGGGGGCGAGGAATATTTAAATTAATAAACTTAATTGACAGTTAGATATGCCAATGGTATATCATATATATCAGATATATCATATCACGTCATGTCCAGTATATTAGTGAGGGGCTCTTTCTCTTTTAGCCCTCTCTGGCTTTCACTCGGGCTCTCGCTCTTCCAGGATTGCGGTTTCAGTTCGGGATTGTTGCTCCTTCAGGATCATTATCTGGGAACGGGCTGGGCTTGGTCGGCAGGTGGTGAGCAGTTGCACTGGGTATCGCTCATTTGCATATTTTGTTACTTTTATCATTATCACTACTATTTTAATATTAGTATTATTTTAAGTTTTCTTTTATTTCTACTATTAAATTGTTCTTATCTCAACCTACAAGTATCCTTACCCTTGCCCCAATCCTCTCCCCTATCCCCTGGGGTGGGGGGGCAGTGGGTGAACAGCTGTGTTGGCTGCTGGCCAAGGGCTAGCCCAGTGAAACTATCACACCGTGGATAGCCAGCCCTTGGCAGCAGAGACCACTGGCACTGGACACCAGCAGCCAGTTCTCCCAATCCACCCAGCCACCACACTCCTCACCTAACTTGGGGCACAGCATTGCATCCTGCAGATCCTCAGTCAGAGGGCAAGCACAGCCTGCCCGCCCCAGCAGTACCGATAGGCACTCTCAGGCCAGCATGGGTTTCCTTCTGCTGATGTCAAGTGCTGCAGATCAGAGGTGGGATCAATACCACACTCCTGCAAAACAAGCACCATGTTGAGGTCACCGATTTGATGCTGACTAGAAACAGAAGTAAAACTGACCTAATCAGTTTTTATTTTCCAAGCAAGGGCAGAGAGAGAGTCGGGAAGAGACTACTGGTCCCAAGAGCAAAAGACTAATCTGCTGGGGGCTTTCTATTTTTAATTATTTTACATTTAATATCCACGTTCTTGATTCCTCAGATATTTAAGATTTCTTGGACCTGCACACTTGAGTAAAGTTGTCCATGCATTTAAGCGACTGTGGGATCTAAGCCCAAGTTGTTACTAAGTAAGTAAATTTGCTTAATAGGATTTTTAATTTGTTGTTATCCCTTTAAAAATGTATTTGTTCTCTGCTAAATAGTAATAAATTAGCCTAACAGCAATCATTTATATTTCTTCACCCTCTTGGAAGCATCTCAATAGGTTTTACCAACCACAGCAGTTCAATGATGCTAAATCAACTGACACACGTAGATCTCGCAGGGCCTGGTTAGAAGATGGGGTCTTTACAGTAGAAAGCTTGAATTTTTCACTAACTCAATGAAAAATGTATTTATAATTTCAAGTGGGAGGGGAGACGCACAAGAGCTCTGCAAGAGGAGTTTAATCTGTTGACAGGAAGAAATCTTTTAGCAGATTTTTCTACCCTGCCCACCTACCCCCTCATCATGCATCAGGAAACTGAGAAGCACAGAGCAAGTCCAGCCCTTGCAGAGAAGCTGACACAGCCGCTCGCACACCTGAGCTTTGGCATCCAGGGACTCAGAGCCTGGCTGCTTGTACCAGTGCCACCCTGCGCTACACCAGATCATCCCAGCTCTGTAGGTGCACACTCCTCCCGGCTGCTCTCCTCCTTCCGGGGCAGAGATGCAGGAAAGCGCAGAGCCCAGCCCAGGCCTGCCTGCACCTTTGATGCTGGTTTCAACAGACAAGGACCAATCCTGGAGAAACCTTTGTGTTTCACACAGACTATGAATCTTTTATCTTGGGGCTTGCCTGCTTCCCAGAGCTCCCTCTCCAAACCCAGAAGGGTATTAGCCCCTGAGAAGAGGCTGAAGAGGTGACAGACACTAACTAGGCAGGCATCTCCAAACCGGCACTAAAACCTCTAGATTTTGGCACTCCTCCCCCCCCACCACAACCTGCAGCATGTATCACAACCCATTTCACTCCCAACACTATCCTCTGAGCAGCACTATTACAAAGACAGGGAGGGGAAAGAACAGCAACGTCCAAAGAGGCGGGAAGGCTTATCTGGGGTGACACAGGGAAAACATGCTACCTCTCCCCCAAGGGGCCATGTCCCAGTCACATTGCCCTTCCCTCTCTCCACCAAACCGAGCTGTTCACTTGAGTGTAGCTGGATGGTAATGAAGCACTTGGTGGAAACAGATTTTTTTGTTCCGCCTGGCTGTGGACTGCTGGAAACAGGACTCATTAGCTATGCATCGCTAGCAGGCAGCCGTTTCCTCATTAGCAGGCCACTCTTTACTCCAGCCACCTACATTATTGGTTCAAAAGAGTGTGCCCAGCCATTATTTCCCTCACTAGAAACTCTGCCTAATTGGCTTAGGAGAAATACAGGTTAAGAGCATGAACAGCTCTGCAGCTAATGTGGTTTTGCCAAGTCATGATTTTATGCGTTCAGGGAATTGCATACCCTCAGGTCCTGGAGTCTTAGGTACTGTACTTAACCTTGCTGTCTGAATCAAGTGAAAAAGAGGGATGCTTCTAATCCTCATGGCTATAGGTGGGGAAGAGCTAGTCCTCAAAGGGCTGCAAGCCAGGTGGAACAAGCTTACTTTTTTTTTTTTCTCTTAATTCTTTTTGTCACACAATTTGAAGGCCATTTCCCCATAAAGAGTTGGCAATAGAACCTCAATTAATGTGGGAAAAACAGGCATGCTTTGCTCCTCTGAGCCCAGGAAGCAGCGGGTCCACAGCCCGCTCCTCCATGCAATCAGCTTTCTTTGTCCTCTCAAGTCAGGTATAGGCAGAACCCCCTCCCTAAGGCCAGGGTACCCCTGCCCCAGGGCACCAGCCAGCATAGCTCGCTACAGCCCCTCATCCTGCACCCACCAGCCTGCCCCTGCTTACAGGGCTGGGGTAACTCAGTCCACCACCACAACCCAACTTCATGTTTAAAGGAGAGGGAAGGAATGAGGACTGGAAGAGATATCTTCATCTCCAAGCACAACCACCACCAAAACACATCCAGCAAAGCACACCTTCAATTCCTGAGTTTTTCCTGTTCAAATCACTCACCTTTCACTGATCAACCATTCATGGTCTTTCTCAGGCTCCTGCAGAGGCTTTTCTCCCTTGAGGCTGAAACAACATACCAGAACTGCCCCCCCAAATTTCTCCTTGCTTGCAAACCTCTCCTCAGCACTGTGACTATCTCACCCCCTCCTCCTCTGGTCAGTGAGATTTCTTACATCTCAGTATCAATTCCAGGTGCTGCAATGCCCACCTGGCATCAGTTTTCTTTGCTAGTCCTCCCTGCCAGTGCCATCTGCTTGCAATTACCCCAGGGCTGAGCAAAGGACATTGTTAGCGGGCTACCCCTGAAACTTCTGTACTAACACCCCTCTAATTTTAGCTGCCCCCTCATTTCTAAGCCCCTTGGCTGGGGCAGGACTTGATTCCAGCCTTGCAACCCAAAGTCACAGCACTGGTGGGCTTTGCCCACTTTCCTGTGACCTGTACTCTCAGCAGACGCTGTACTTGGTGTTAAGGGTCTGTCTGAACCTTCAGCACAAATCAGGGCTTGAGAGAACTCAAGCAGACTAAAATGGATGGGAGAACTAGCACTGTCAAGCTCACCTTGCAACCTGTTTCCATGACTGGAGACCCAAAAGGGAACATGGCCCCAGAAGCTGCATCTGATGCAGTACAGCCTGTGACCACGCATGCAATGACCCTTTAAATGGTGTGCACGCATCCAGCTGGAGGTGGTAGGGTTGCAACCAGACTCATAAAAAGACAGAAGAGAAAGCTTTAGGAATAAGTCGACTTGCATCATTCTGATAAAATTCCTGCAAATTGCTAGAAGATATTTAATTCTTTACATTGACGTATGATACAGAGGAGTTAAGGCTTTCTTGATAGCTTTGTTCATGCAAGCTTCCCTATACCTCTTGCAGTAGCAAATGTCTCACTAGATGAGAAATTTTTTATCAAAGCATTGCTTTCCACCAAAAAAAATTAATCACCATTTAAATCAACACATATCAGAAAATACTAATGTCACATAGACTGTTCAATAGTCTTTCAATTTTAAAAAATGAAAAAAAGTGTCTTGATAAATCTAAAACACCTTGTTCAAAATTATTTAAAAAAAAAAATTAAAAAATACTGGCAAGCTGCAAAGTCTGAAATAGAAATGAAATGTTTAATTTTGGAAGAACATATGCTTCATCAGAATTTTTAACATTTATTTCAGAGTTGAAGGAAAAACTGATGCTGCAGACTTTCTTGTCAAAAGGAAAGCTCACTTCTTCCCCAGTCCTAATATTTATCACTTCTATTCAGTGTTACCAAAATGCAGAAATACTTTTTTTCTCTTCCCATGCAAATGAAGGGAGCTGGTTTCTCTTCCCATGCAAATGAAGGGAGCTCATTTCTGTTAAATAGCTGCTGCACTCCACCCCAGAAGTAGCTGTGCTTCAGCTCTCTGCAAATCCCCCCTTCCACGTGTGAAAGGTTTTGGCTCTGGAGGTGACAGCCTTACAGTGACAGCAGCCTCCTGTCAGGACTGGCCAGAGCCGTGAGCAATAGATCAACGTTCCTGTCGTGCTCGCTGTCAGCACCTGGCCGTTAGCAGGCAAAGCGATGAATCCGCCAGGACCGAATTAATTGAATCCCAATCCTACAGGCATCCTCCACAGACAGGAGTTGGACACAGCAGCCCATGCCTCTGGCACAAGAGTGCAGCCTTTGTTTTAAAGTACCTCTTTCCTAGAATATGTTTAAAAGTGATGAGTGATTAGCAATTGGCACATAAAAAGTGACAGAAAGTTTCATTATGCATTAAAATTCATATCTATGGTTAGCACATCTCTGCTTTCCATTCACCCAGACTGGGAGAGACCAGAGAAAGGGGCAGCGTGGGCCTGGATGGGTGCAGAGCTGCTTTGCAGTGACAGGAGAAGAGCAAGGAGCAGGAGCAAATGTCCTTCTCATCTCCCCTCCAAAAAACGGTCCCTGGAACGACTGGACAAATCCAGCTCTGGTCTCTGTGCACAATGTGGTCTTGCAGTCTCTCTGCTAACATTGCCTGGAAAAGTACCCATGGGTGATTAGTGCCAGTCTACAGGAGCAGGACTGAGCCATCCATCAACCTCACACGGGTCACCGTACAGCCAAGGGATGGAGAAGGGGACTTCTCTGCCAGAGGAGATAACAAAATCCTTACTTGATTCAGTACAAGCAGCTCCAGCTCCCTCACTGGAGGAAAAGGTAAAGGGTTTGCTGTTCATGTCCCAGAGAACGCCAGAGTTAAAGGCTTTTTGGCAAAAGCACATGGAAAGGGGAACACTAAAAATGAAACACGCATAAGAAATCCTTCCCCATCCCTGTCATGACTGTGTTGATCATGAAAATGCTAAGTCGTTCCAGGAAGGAGGGGTGGGTAGGTGTGCAATACCCCCATCTGAAGTGCTCCTGTCTCAAACAAGTGTGTTTTGGATGAGCCTGCGGGCCTTACAGAAAGGGGCAGCTCCTGCCAGAAAGCAGAGTGCTCGACCTCAGTGAGGCTGTGGGGCTGCCCCAGTCAGCTGGAGGGTTTTGCTCTCAATTTAAAGCTGCTTCTAACCCCACCCAGATATAGTCATGTGTACAGCTGACACAACCACAGAGTCTCATGAGGGTTTTGCACCAGGTTACTCACACCCCAAGGGGCTGCAGGGTAGGGAAGGACTGACCGCATTTGTTCCACATATTTGCAACTTTCTCTTTTACTAACCCCTCTAAGAAAACGAAGAGTCCTGTTCCAATACTTCTACACCTCTCCCTAAACAGTGCCCGTCCTATCGAGATCTGGGCGTTTCTGTCTCTGCTGACAGTGCCTGTATCCCACAGTCACAAAATACCACCAGCAAGAAGTGGGCTCTGCAGGCAGAGGCAGGAGCTTTGCATTCGGCAGCTGGCGGCACACACCAGCCCCAAGGCCAAATGTTCAGAGCAGCCCATGATGGGACGCACACACCCCAGCAGCAATGGGCGTCCCCAAAACACCCATGCATTAGGCTTGCTCTTGGGGGACAAACAGATTCTGAGTCATTTCACGGTCTTCAAACATGGGGTCTGCGCACTGTGTCACAAAGAGATGGGGAAAGAAGCCTCAAAAACTTCGGGATTTTTTCATCTTTTAGTGAGGTGGCACAGGAAGGGGTGGGGATCATGTGTCTCAGTAGTGGAGCAATTCATGAGACTCACAAGCTTCCCTGAAAGGAGGCAAGGCAGTCCTAGAGAGATCAATCGCAATTTTATCTACCCTTTTCAAGTTCTCATTTCTTTTTATCCCATACTGCCAGATAAAAATCTCTGCCTCAAACATGGGTAAGGAGATAGAGCTTTATTATACTATTCCAAAAACATTAGACGCTGTAGGCTTTGCCCTTTTATGAGTTCACTTTGCTGGCACTCCCCTCTCTGCCCCCCCAAATCTCTTCCCTTTAATATTTTTTCTCTCCAAATCAGAACAACAGGCACAAAACTAATTATGTGATATTTCAGATCCATGTTGTGTTAATGGCACCAGATCGCGTGTGACATTTCCGACTTGTTAGACTATTATTCTCGCTTATTGTTATCTCTGCTGCTCTGAATACAGGCTCAGGGCTTTATATCCCCCCCATGCACCAGGCTCCCACCCCCTCCTTCCCTCTCTTGTTCTCATTTATCAGCCTGGGAGGATCTGTGGAATATTAAACTGGGCCATGCTGGATTGCTCTGCTCATTGTGGGCATTGGTGGAAGGGAAGGTAGAAATGGTGGAGCAGAGAAAGGCAGGAAAAAGCAGGTGCCAGCAGGGATTTGTGGGGAGAAGCCACCACAGCAAGAGCCATCCTGGGGGAATCACTCTCACTTTAGGTGGAGTTGTGTCAGGCTGTGAGAAGATGTCCATCCCCCAGCTGACCCTCCAGTGATGGCTGGCCATCCATCTCACCTGGCTTGTATTCTCCAGGGATGGACAGGAGTCCACAAAGGACCCTTCTGATGTAGTTTCATCTCCCAAATGCCTTGCTTGAAAAGACAAAATTGTTGCTTCTGCTTAGACCTTCTGCAGTATGAGGCAGAACAAACAACAGGATTTAATAAAGGGGAGCTCCTGTGACCATCCACCTACCAGGCAAGTATATGGCATGCCACCTCAGGGATGGGACTTCTTATGGGAATATCACAGTGCATCTGTTGCTCCTTTAGGGCTAGTTCATAATGCCAGGCATCCAGGGGAATCTGCAACCATTTTAGATAGTTTTAGCTGTTCCTTCACCTGCCTGAAGAGCTCCAATATCCCTAGGTCTGCTGAAGGTATTGGCCCAAACGCTGCCCTCATTTTGTTTCACTTCCTGAATGATTGTGCTCCTGGGTCTCTTTACTCACACAAATACAGCAGCTGATTTGTCTCTGCACAGCACTCAGTGAGATGGAAGGAGCCAAGTTCTTCCCATTGATACAGGCAGTGGCAGTGCAATCATGCCAGTAGAGGGACTACAGGGGAAAGACTGAGAGGTTCCTTCTGCCCCACTCCTGCTTGCTGAGGCTTCCCAGCCTGCCACAAATCACCCTTCCCTCTCCATCCAAATTCCCCCGCTCCCTTCTAGCCTCACCCTTGCTCTTGCTCCCTGCTAGTGAGCAGCACCCCAGAGAAAGCCCATGTGCCTGGCTCCAACTGTCAAGTCTCTGAAACTCCTTTTACTCTGTGAAATCATCTCAGGAGAGATCTATATTGGTAACTAAACGGGGCCAGGGCGCAGGCTTCAGACACTGTGTCATGGTCATCCAAGCCATTTAACTGCTCACATGCTCCCTGGCCTGCACTAGTCAGCACTCTCCCAGACGATCCTGGACACAGTTCAGGAGATGGCATGAGCCAGGGACTGTCACCAGTGAGCTGCATGGGAGAGGCCAAAGTCTAGTTGCATCAGCACAAACCATACCACATCACGCCCCTCAGGACCAGGGACTGGATCCTGGCTCATTGTATTTACTAGCACAGATACAACCTCGGTACAAACAAGCTTTAGAGAGGGGTCCTCACCAGGAATATAATCTCCTCTTCCTCTAGGGCTCAATCCAGGAAGAGCTTGCAATCTTATACTGCTCCCTCCATGCTATGGAGCTGGGAGGGGGGTGCAGTATCAAAACCTGAATATTCAGGGTAAATTGCTTTGTATAACTCTCAACCTCTGTTTTGGTTTAAGCCTCAGCTAACTCTGATGCCACCAGCCAGGCTGGAAGTCACCCTGACTCCCTATCATGGGAGCCCTTATGAGGGAAATCAGGGAGGCCACAGATGCAGGCAGGGCTCTGCAAGTTCCCAGACAGGACTAGGTTGTCTGTATGAGCCTGGGGGTTGTAGGCTGTTTAGCACACACACACAGAGACCTGAAATAAACTTCAGATGGGAACAGGCTGCTTCCAGAAGCATCTCCAGGGATCTGCTACAGGAACAGCTTGGTGAGAACTGCTCATGGGAATGGTGCTGTGCCACTGCAGCGTGCCCTTGGGGGCCCCAGGCAAGCTGCAATTTGTGGGGTTCCTTTGCAACAATTCCTGCCCAGAGACACTTTGGCTGCTCTTCTGGTCCATAACCCATTGAAATGCTGGCTTTGAGCAGCTCCAGGTTCAGGTCCACTTCTGTAGGCTCTCTACCCCTGTCTTGAAAGAGAGACTCACAGGAGACTGTTACCAAGAAAATACCTGGCCTCGCTGCATCCCCAGCCCTTTCACAGTGGGGTCTGTCACTCTCCTGCTTTAGCCTCTTGCACTGTCAGCCCCCCAGTTCACAAACACCCCCTGCCCAAGCACCCATCTGTGCTCTCTGCCTGCTCCCAGACCACTCTGCACCTTCTCCCCTGTCCCCATGTCACGCTCCTCCCTGGAACAGTCACAGCAGCTGCAGCACAATATGCTCCACAACTTGTTAAGGGGAATGGGAGGAGGAGAGGCAAGATATAAATAAATAAAACAAAATATGTCTAGCTTAATCCTTTTATCACTATACTTCTTTCAGTTGTTTACAGAGATAATAATCGCCCAGGCTCTGCAGGGAGGGCTGAAGGAAGCAAGCAAAGAAATCTCGTGACAGCACCCTACTCTCTCATCTGCTGTCACTTGGGTACAAGGCAAAAAACCAAAGTCTTAAAGAGGGCCAGGCCAGGAGCTAGCCCCAGCATGGCTAGCTGGCCTGGCCCTCTTGGCTAGCCATGAGGTGAGCGAGGTTGGGGACAGCACGACATGGAGAGGGAAAAAAAAATGCAAAGCAGGGGAGAATCAGAAGCAAAGCTATAGAAGGAGAAATGCAGCAAGAGGGAGCAAGATAAAATGGCACAGTGGTAAAAAGGAACAGAGTGACAGAGGGAAGAGATGATATAGCAAAAAGCAAAGCCAGCACATGCCTAGGTTTAAAGTCTGTCAGTAAAATGCTGCTTTCCTTGGAGACTGAATAAAGGTCAAACTGCTGGTCCAAGCCAGGGTCTGGAAGCCCTGCCCAGGGCTCCCAGCTGCTCTGCCCCAAGGTGCAGGAACAGCTGGAGTAATTTGGATTCCCTGGAGTGTCCCCAGCAGGGACAAGGCTCTCCTGGGAGGGAGCAGGCGTCCTGATGGCCACCAGGGCCTCTGCTACACTCAGTAAAGAAGCGGGAGAGAAAAATGTCCCTTTGGGCAAGGGCAAGAGAATCACAGCAGGTTCCTCCTGGGGAAAAGTGGGCTTTGAGCTGACGTTGGCCGAAAGCCACCCAAACACAGCAGCAGAAAGCTCAGCATGTGCAGTCCTCTTAGCACATGTTGACTCAAATGCTCCCACATAAAATGGCAGCTGTCTCTTCCAGTAAACAGATGCCTTCATGGCTTCAAAGGGCAGTAGATCAAGGTTATCTTTTCCCAAGGGTTAGCTATCACTGTCTTTCCCTTTCAGGCTTACTAATACGGTACATCAGTCCACTGTCTCTTCAACGAATCTCTTCCAGACACATTGATTCACTGAAGTGCAGCACCAAATGCAACCCCACTTTTTCCATGTTCTTCCCACCCCACAGAATCTCCTACCAGATGCAAAAGGTGCCTGCCACAGAGCCCCCACTCCTCTGGGCTCCAGCCAGGCCTGCCATCTGCAGCACCCAGGAGAAAGGACCCTTCATCTAGGAAGCATCAAGTACCTCCAGGTGTGATTTTTAATTTCCTCCAACAGTAAGATCTACAATGTGATGCCAGGAAAACAACACTGTTGTTATTTGACTTGGTTTTATCCTGTCATGAAGTGTCACCACTGCAAGGCTCAGGGAGCTGTGCTTTGAAGTGAGATCCTGTATGCAGGTCACTGGCTCCTGCCCGGGGTCCCCATGCACCAGCCGGGCTGTGGGGAAGCTGCCTCTGGCTTCTCTCCAAGGGCAAAAGCTTCCTGGGAGGGTCAGCCTGAGATTTCCAGGAAATCCTTCTGAACACAGTGGGTTTTAGTCTCTTCACTTCCCTCAAGCCCCTTGCACGAGCCAACTGCATACCTGAAGTAGTGGCACCTCCACGCATCCTGAGCAGAATTATGTGCTTTGGGAGTGCTTTCTAAATTAAAAAAAATGCCATTGCTTCATTCTGCCTGTCCCCACAGAGGGAGGTAGTGCCCTGAGAGAGACAGGATAAAACAGAGCTATTTGATTCAATATGTTCCTACATGGGACGATTGTCAGTGCTGAGAACATGCCATGGAACCAAACAGTGGTTGAAAAAGAAGCAAAAAGCAAATCCCTAGAGAGCAGCTGTCCTGCTTCTGACAAGGACATTCAGTTGATCACCAAATGTCATCTCTTCCTCACCCCTCAGGTCCCTCGGGCTGTGCTCCTGATTTTATTCCCTAGCTCGGTGAGGAAGCCATGCAGATGGGTTTGAGGAGAAAGTAGCAAGGGGAAAGGCTGCTCTGGCTGGATCTCTCCCTTGCCTAGCACACTGCCTGCCCTGGTTTTAGGTCCAATGACAGGAGAGTGACACACAGCCATGTCACATTTCCCCTGTGCATTTCCAGGGGACCCTCATAAAATCTGACCTTCATGCTATAAACCTGTGGCTGATTGCTGAGTAAGTCATTTCCTCCTGGGTGATTTAGCAGGGACTGTCGACAGAGCTGCAGTTTGTCTGGATGAGAAGAAGACTTCATCAGGCAGCAGCATGGCCCACCTGCCTGTCTCCTCTCATTCCTGTCTCCACAGCCACTCCCTGCTTGCTGTCCCCAGAAGTCCTGCTCCCTTTCTCCCCAGACAGCCTTGAGCTTTCAGGAGGGGGAGAAGTCAAGCAGCGAAAGAGGTGCTGGGCTGCCTCTGCTCTTTTCTTTCCCTGTCATAAAGCTCTCAGGGACAGTTCTGCAGTCAAGGGAATATTATCTCTTCATGCTGCTGTTAATCTCTTTATGGCACCATTTGACCCTTTCTAACATCCATTGATTTTTGAACTACCCTTTACAGAAACTCTTTAGATCCCTTTGGTCTAAATTACTGAACATCAGTGCCCAGGGCAAAACATGGAAACAAATAAAGCAACAGGGAAAAGTCCATTCAGTAACCATGACTTCACCAGCCGCTTTTGAGGCCCCTTCTCCCTCCTTCCCTGCCTCTCTGTGGGCATCCTACAGATCCTCCTAGAAGCTGCTCCCTCCTTCCCTGCCTCCCAGCATACAGAGGCACCTCACCCTACCACAGCTGTGCTCTGAAAACAGGCACAATGGTACCTCCCATCACACACCGGGCAGTAGGTACCAAGCCCGTCTGGCACCATCTCAGATCTTCCAACCTTTCCCCAGGCACTGTCATTCTCAGGTGCTGCCTTTTGCAAAGGTGTTGCCATCTGTATGGCTGAGAGGGACAAACTCATGATACTTGAAGTCACATCTAGAAGAAGCTCCTGGACAAGCTTTTCCAAAGCACCCTAATAGGGCAACTCAACAAGAGGTGAAGGCTGCTGCTCTTAATTTACTGAAGAAATAACTTTTCACTCCAGATTAATATGTTTTAATTTATTTCTGTTTTCCTGAGCTCACCCCGTGTCCAGCAATGCCTGTCTCCTTGCCTCATACTTGCTACTTGTCCAAGTGAAATACTGAGCTGTGTAGTCTACTATTACGGTAAAATACACAATGTATCACACTGATGCATTCTGTGAGTATGACATAAAAATGACGAATGTGTACTGGCCAAACACTGAAATGTATACAGCCCGCATTAGTGCAAAATGAATATTAATATGCTGGAAAATGGCTTGGGTGATGAGGGTTTTGTGTCATATTAGAGAGGACACTTCATTCCTTCCTCATTTTTCAGACAGCATCAGCCCCCAGTCCTGACAGAAGCCCCAGGACATCTAGCACAGGCCTGTTTTGACAGAACTCCAGCCAGGGTCACAGAGGGTGAAATGCTTGGACACGACACAGAACTGAAGCCCACAGAACAGATTTAGAGGGCCAGGGTCGTACCAACGTTAGAACAGTCCCAGCTTTCTCTGTGCTGCAAACGCCTCATGATTATCTTTTGTGTATTATTGTCTCCTCCTCCAATTTCTTCAATCTCTGACTATGTCAAAGACCACCATGAGGGCTTAATGGGTTGTGGGATCAGTTCATCAAATTTGGATTTGGATGGATTCACCTGCTGAGTGCAAGTTTGTGTCAGCTTTTCATAATTACTGCCCTCCTCTATGAGGTGCGGTAAAATAGCTGATGAGTGCAATGGTGAAGATAATATACTTTACAATTGGGCCACTTAATTAATCCATTGTGTGATTTCCACAACCACAACCATATCTCTGCAAATTTATAAAGCACCTACAACAGAATATACCAAGTGAAGAGGAAAAGCAACAATTTCAATGTATAAATCATAAAAAACCCTTTCCTCAACTCTGATCGGAAAGACTCAAGCACTGGAAGTTGCTCCATTTAAAGTCTGTGTCCCGATCCGATATCGGGGATAATTT